>NW_020200753.1:113067-114827 GCF_001531365.2 Cynara cardunculus var. scolymus
TATAGCTCTTGCTATTATGTCTTTTGAGGCTACAATAGATTTGAGTCCTTACTTCTTTGTGATTTAAGAACTCAAAAATATTGTTCTTATTAGAAATAATGGTATTGATGCTATTGAGAAGGGGAAAAACTTGGCCTACGGTCATTGGTATTGGTTAAAAGTGTTTTGAAACAGAATGGTTATTTTCATGAGGAATCAGAGAGGCTCTGGTTGTTCCTTACAAGGAACCAGAGGGGCTCTGGTTGGTCCTCATCGTTGGACTAGAGGATTCTAGTTTTTGATTGAAAGGATGAGCAAGTTTTTACTAAAGGTTTTATTTGGATTAAAGGTTTTGTATCTTTAATAAGAGTTTCTATGTTAAAATCATGTTTTTGAAGTTTTAGGAAAAGGGGTTTTATACTTAGTCTTTTTATGAAAAACAGACCAGAGAAGCTCTGGTTAACTGTTGAACCAGAGGGGCTCTGGTTGGTCATGTATTTGGAACCAGAAGCTCTGGTTAGTATAACCAGAGGCTCTGGTTGAACATAAAGTTTTTATAAATTACTCGTTTTATGAAAAAGGTTATCTTATTGATTGAGAGTTTATCTAAAGATCATTTATATTAGTGAAGTTTTGGTTAATTCAACCAGAGGCTCTGGTCATGAAGAGTAGAAGCTCTGGAAGAAAGACCAGAGGGGCTCTGGTCCTGTTTCGAAATATTTTCTAAGTCTGGTTGGTTCGAGCAGCGGCTTTGGTTATGAAGAGCAAAAGCTCTGGTAGAAAGACCAGAGGGGCTCTGGTACTGATTGTTAAAATATATTCAAAGTGTGGTTTAGTTAAACCAGAGACTCTGGTCAAGAAACCAGAAGCTCTGGAAGAGAGACCAGAGGGGCTCTGGTCAAGAATGTTTAAAATATTTTCTAAGTGTTRTTTGAGACCAGAGGCCCGATGGACCAAAGCAGTATGTTTTCAGTTTTGCTTCATAAGATGTTTGATTYDAAATAAATGTTTTGGTGATCTTCACCCTGCATTACATAGAAGGGAATCTCACTAGACATTCATGTCTAACCTTCATTTTCATGTTTTCAAAATTATGTGTGCAGGTAATGATAAGGGAAAGAGTATCGTGTGAATTACTTCCCTATGTGCTTAGCCGTTTTTGGAAGCATAGATGATAGGATGCAAGAGTTTGTGCTTTTGGAATTTTTGAGCTATGTATTTTATATTATAGACTCTTGTATCGAGGACCTATGTGGGGAAGACATGTATTCTATATATGAAATATGTGTTATATGCAATGTCTGGATTTGGGGTGTTACAGAGTTGGTATTAGAGCCTGAGTTTAAGGGATTTAGGTGATCAATTGCATGATGATACCTAGACTTAAACTATTTCATTGCATATTAGGGTAACAGACATAGTTAGCACCTTTGGAATGAATGTAATAAGTTAAGAGGTCAGTGTGTAAGGTATTTTCGGATTACATCTGTCCAATGTAATTTTGAATCTACAGGTACATAACTGAACTTGAACACTTTATTATATTTGGGAATGTGAGAAATATGTGTTTTAACTGTGTGTCCGAAATCACTGATCAATCTTCATTTTATCTTCACAATCATCATGGCAGATTAAGATTTAACAATAAGAACATTCATATGATTCTTGAGAGAAAAAGTCAACAACACTAAGCTCAGTCAACTCTCTATTATGTATACGTAATCTTACAATGAAGCTCCTCTCACTAATTACATAAGACTTAACCATATTTATATGGTCAA
>NW_020200753.1:115686-117068 GCF_001531365.2 Cynara cardunculus var. scolymus
GTTTTGGCAAATTAACATATAAAATGCTAAATCTGTGTAGTGTAAAAGAATAAAGCAACTTATGCTTCTGTTTAGGCTCAAAAAGATAAACCGTGTGAACTACACAAATTTATCAGACTCRATATGTGATCAAAAAGACGTGAAGGGGGGGACATATATCCTTCTGATTCAATATCAACTTTCTCGAAATGACAAATTGATGGATGATGAGCTGCATGCCCCAAATGTTATTGAAACATTTATCTGTTGAGAGATAAATGAGTAGTTGGTGGGGTTGTGACAAGAATTGGCCTGGGCTTTACCTTTTTCAATATTAGTCTCCAAATAATTGAGAACTAATAGTTTGTGTGATATGCCCGGATTATGTAAGTTTGGAACAGAATTTTCGTATTCTTTTAATCCTGACACAACTCTCGTCAATTCTTTTAGCTCACAACAACTACCCCTCTCTTTTCCATTTTAGTCTCGGCACACAAACCCTTTTGTATTTAAGCTCACTCAGATATGGTTGTCCTCTTGGGTAGGTCTGTCGGTTTTGACATTCCATAGAGGTATTTCTGATAAGCACTCAGTCCCTCCTAAAATAAAGCGTTATGCACATATGATCACAATGATTGAACAAAATATTATTTCATTAAAGCACAATGATCAGATAAAAGTTGATCAAWTAATTTGGCTTTAAGCACGATCAATAAGGAATGAAGCGACAACAATTCGATTATTTGATATGCATGAAAGAAATGAATGAAGATCTATAAGAACAAGTTTACAGATTCTGATATTAAAAAAAATGAATGAACGTGTATCAGTTCAAAGAAAAAAAATATCAGAAAAAGCAATGTTGAATACAAACGAGTGTATTATCACCGAAAATGATTTTCGTATAAGAGACGTGATAATAACAATTTGAATAATAGCTGAAACAGGTATTGGAGTTATGTACGATGAGAAATTACGCAAGTAAAATCTCAAGAAATACCTGTTCAGAGAATGTACTCGTTACCCAAAAAAATTTATTTCCAAAACCAAAGATTGAATTTTCTAGAGAAACTCCCCCTAGAAAGTAGATTAAAGTAATAAATCTTTTAAGCTCAAAAAATAAAATGAAAACACTTTAAGCATGGGTTCTAAACTGGGTGTTTAGAAACCACACTCGGTAAAACACAGGTTCTGAACTGAAGTGTTCAGAACCCTTAGTTGGAATAATTCACAACTCCCCCTGCATCGGTGTATCATTGGAATGATATTCTGATCAGCATAAACTTGACACACCTGTAAAACCAAATCAAGTAGATTTTGGTACCCAAACGAACTTGGGTCCTAATATGTTAGTATTTGGTTGGGGTATGTTGTAACTTCCAAACCATTTCTTTCGATAAGAT
>NW_020200753.1:118313-129521 GCF_001531365.2 Cynara cardunculus var. scolymus
TATAAGATTGATTCCTTGTTTTTCTTTCTTTGTCAAATTCTACTGTGATATTATCCAAGGATTTGTTAAGTTTATCTAACTCATATTTGGATTCATCCTTAACTTTTTCTATCTTTTCTTTATATTCTCGATGCAAAGATTCATTACATTTCACATTAACATAATTCTGAAGTTTAAAGTTCTTTTCCAGCTCAACATACTTTGCTCTCAATTTTTGATTCTCCTTCATAAGAATATCTGCCATTTTTAAAAAATTGATCAGTTAAGGATCTATGCAATGAAATCAAATAAAAGAAATATGAACAGTTAAAGTTAAAAAAAATTAGAAAAACACAAACACTGAAAAACTCACACAAAAACAGTTATACAATGATCCAAAAGAAAATCTAAACACAAACAAACTAAGAAACCAAAAACAGTCCAAGACAATAAACCAAGTCCAAAAACAGTCTAAGCCAAATCAATCTGAGTCAAGTCCAAAACAAACAATAACCACTTTTTACAATACAAATATGGAACAAAAAAAAATATACTATCTGCGCCCGAAATCTATCCAAAAATCCACTTGTTGTAGAATACACAAAGCTTTCTGCTTCAACTCTGTATGCTTTCAACTCTGTATGCTTAAACTTGCTTAAACAAAGCTTTCTGTTTGAAAACTGTTTACTAGATCTGCTGTTTCAAATCTTCTGTTTGAAGCTGTTGTTTTAAATCTGCTGCTACCTTGGTCTCATGGCCAGTAAATATCATAGCCCCAACGATATACTTTGACCTCTGTGCAGATAGCTTTAAAATCAAACCAGCAATATCTGTTGCTGCACTAAACTTTCAACAGTCAGCAGCATTAGTGGCTTATGACAGCAAACTCTAAACAACAGTAAGTGTAAACAACACTTAAACAGCACTCTAAACAGTTTACTAAACCTTAAAGTGTATGAACCTGACACTAAGAACAAACAAATCACAAATACAGTTAGTACTCTAAATTGATGAGAATCACAGAGAATCTGCTGCTGTTTGACAAATTGCACACAACTACTTACTCATAAACACAAATACATCACAGTTTTAAAACACAGCACACTTGTTTCTGCTTCTGCTTCTGCTTAAAAACACAGCACACAGCACACTGTTTTAAAACTTGCTGGTTCTGCTGTTCTGTTTCTTGTTGCTGTCTAAACACAGCGCACTTGTTACACACACAACTTTGAAATGAAGCTGATAAAACTGTGTTACAAGAACCTGTTTCAAACTAAAAAACAGTTGCTGTTAAACCTGTTGCTGTTGTTAAACTTTCATCTTTCCAAACACAAACACAATTCACAAATTTAAACCTGATGTCAAGATCACAAAGAACACTGTTGCTGCTGTCTTGTTGCTTCTCTACACCAACACTGCTATGAATCTGTTGCTGCACTATTTCAAATCGATCTGCTGTCTGCAAAGAACTAGCTAAGAACCTGCACACTGTTAACTGTTGCTGCTGTTTCAACAAACAAATGAATATAGTCCATCTGCTGTTTACTACTTTCCAAACAAAAACAGTCACAAAAGCTTCTATATGCAAATAGCAGCTGTTAACAAAGTGAAGCTGTCAATACCATGATAAGTCTGCACAAATCCTTGATAACAGGTCTGCAACAGGCTACTTACTGATGAAATTTGAGCCTTGATAACAAATCCTTGAAATAAAACCAGAGTAATGTGATTAGCAATCAAAACCAAATTCCCCAATTAACAATATAACCCATTCTGTTTGGCATATGACCTTCTGAAGAAAGAGTTTGCAACCAAAAACACAAATCAGAACTTCCAAATATGTTGAAAAGGAGTCTGGTTGCACCCAAATCAAAAGAAACAGCACACTTCAGATTCTTTTACAAAACATGTTACCTTATTGCACAACCTGCTGCTGTGACTTCTTGTTGTGGTTCTTAATCCGTTTGCTGTTACCAGAACCTTGTGCTTCAAATATGTCAATTCTTGAAGATAAACCAGACAGCTTGAATGTTAACCGGATAACAAGTAAATCTCAATCCTGTCAACTAATCCGGATAGCACAAGAAGGTAAACCTGACAGCTCTATGAATGTTATGAATGTTGAACCGGACACTTTAAATGTTAAACTAGTTAACACAGACAAACAACAAACAAACAACAATCTTCTATTTAGAACATTGTGATTGAATAACACTAGACCTAAACCGGATAGAACACTTCAAATTTAAATTGGAATCTGGAAAATTGAAATTGTACGATTTAGAAATCCGGACAGAACACGACTTCAATTGACATCTATCACAACTCAAGCTAAACCGGAGAAACAGAAACGATATGCGAATATCCCTAAATCGCTCTCTAAACCGGAGATGACTTACCGAATCAGAGCCCTAATCCGGTCAAATGTTGATCGGTATGCATGAATACCAGACAAGGAGTACACGGTTTAGATGTAAACCGCTCAAGAAAACTTTACCTGCTGAACGAATCAGAGCCCTGAAATCGTCCGGTGTACCTCTCCTTCAAGAAATCCGTTTAAGCTTAGTCTCGAAATCGATTGATGAGAAGAATCAGCCGGTGAACAATCCGGCCAAAGAACGTGCAGTTTATCCCTTTTCTCCGTTCATGTGATGAATGGTGTAGTTGAATACCGATTGAAGATGAATACCGCTTAAATGTAACCAGACTCTTTATCCGGTCAATATTTGGCTTAGAATTTGGGCCAAAAACAATTGGGTCTTGAAATTGAGCGGTATAACAACATTAAAAACAAACTCAAAATGAAAATCAGATTAAAACCTATCAAAAACACAAAAACACAAAAACTAAAAAAAATTCAAAAACACTGGCATTTTAAAAAAAAATTCAAGAACACGAAAACTTTTTAAAATCACAAAATTCACCAAAAACTTGAAAACGATTGATCAAATCAAGAATTCGCGTGAATAACAAAGATTCACGACTCTAAAATGCACATTTTGATCATGATCTTAACACGAAAACACAAAAAAATTAAACAAAATCGGATCAAACACTGAAGAACACGAAGAACAAAAAAATCCAGAAAAAAAAATTCACTTATCTTGAATGAATCTGATTTCTTTAATCTGATTTTTTGCACAACTTGCTCTGATACCAATTGTGTGTCCGAAATCACTGATCAATCTTCATTTTATCTTCACAATCATCATGGCAGATTAAGATTTAACAATAAGAACATTCATATGATTCTTGAGAAAAAAAGTCAACAACACTAAGCTCAGTCAACTCTCTATTATGTATACGTAATCTTACAATGAAGCTCCTCTCACTAATTACAAAAGACTTAACCATATTTATATGGTCAAACAAACAAAGACAAGGTCAAAGTCAAACCTATAAGAAAAGTCAAACACGCTGACTTTTTACAATTATAGACTATTTAAAAACTTACAAGACGAATACAATTAATACTGATTTCTCAGTCCTAACATTAACTTTGTTATCTATAGATGGCTAGTAGATCGAAAAGGTCATAAAGGATCACCCGCGCAAATGAAGAAGAATCCCCTGTTGCTCTTGTTGGCACCTCTGAGGGTAGAGGCAGAGGCAGAGGTGGAGGTAGAGGTAGAGGGCAGACCAGAGGCAGAATAAGTCAGCCAGAAATCAATATGAATCAAGCAGAATCAAACTCTGAAAATATGAATCAAGAATAGATGTCTCACCCAGAATATATAACAAGAGACATATTAGCTGAAGAAATGGGAAAGCTAAGGGAAACCTTGACTTCTATCTTAAGGAATCCTGCCAGAATGGAGACAGGCAGAATTGAAATTACTCCATCAATCCCAATTATCAATAACAAGGAAGGAGATATAAAGATGTTTCTAACGTGTAAACCACCAACCTTCTCGGGAGAAAGWGATCCAATCAAGGCTATGTGTTGGATCAAGGAGATGGAGTCTGTATTCAATACCATTCGATGTGCTAAAACAGATAAAATTAGATTTCCAGTCTCAATGTTAAAATCAAATGCCCTATTTTGGTGGGAAGTAGAATCTTTAGCCAGGACAGACATTTTGCAGACTATGACATGGCTAGAGTTTGTCAATAGATTCAAGGAGCAGTTTTGTCCAAAACCTGCTGTTAGACAAATGGAAGAAGACTTTCTGAAATTGGAACAAGGAAACAGGACGGTAAGGGAATATACAGAGAAATTCATTGAACATTCAAGGTTTGCAGAACATTATATTTTCTCAGAATCTAGAAAAGTAGAAAGGTATATTTGGGGATTGAAACCATCAATCATAGAATTTGTTATAGCCATGAATCCAGCAACATTTTCATCGACTGTTGACGCAGTAGAAGTAACAGAGAGAAACAAAAAACATACAGGAAGAAGGAAAAGTGATAGAAAAGAGGAAATGGGAAGGTCCATCAACTGGATACAAAGGACCAAAAGCTGTAAAGTTTGGGAACAAGCCCACACGAAGATTCAATGAAAGGACTTGTCCCCGATGTCATCAAATTCATCAGGGAGAATGCATGATTGACCTAAGGAAATGTTACAAATGTGGTGAAACTGGTCATTTATCGAATGGTTGCCCAACAGTTAAAAGGTGTTTTAATTGTAATTCTCCAGATCACCTCAGACCAAATTGTCCACAAATGAAAGCTCCACAGTTAACCATGGGGAGCAATACATCAATGGGCCGAGGAAGACCAAATCTGGGCAGAGGAGCAACGGGTGGGGCGCGGGGTCGATCTTTTCAAATGACCAAACAATAAGCAGAAACTACACCTGATGTAGTAACTGGTACATTCTTCGTGAACTCCTTAGATGCTAAAGTGTTATTTCACTCGGGTGCAAACTTCTCGTTTGTATTCCCATCATTTGCCTTATGTGCTCGTATGAATTCTGTGCCACTTGACGATAAATTAGTAGTTGATACTGCTAACGGTCAAGTATCTGTTAATCATGTATTTGAAAACTACACTATCATGATTGAGGGTTGTGAGCTACTCATCCGGTTGTTTCCCATGCCTATGAAGGAATTTGATGTGGTAGTAGGAATGGATTGGTTGGCAGAAAATAAGGCTAGCATCGTTTGTAATGAAAAGATGATTAGAATTATGTTACCTGACAAAAGGACAGTCGTAATTCCTGGTGATCATCAGGATCATCATATTAGTTTACTATCTGTGATGAAAGCCAGAAAATGTATCCAAAAGAAATGCCAARGATTTTTAGCTTACAGAATTGATGCTAAGAAGGAAAAGAGTAAGCAAGAGTTAATTCCGGTTGTCAATGAATATCCTGAAGTCTTTCCAGAAGACTTGTTAGGACTGCCTCCAGATCGAATTATTGAATTTGAGATTAATTTGATACCTGGAGCAGCGCCTGTAGCAAAAGCACCGTACAGATTAGCTCCATCAGAATTAAAAGAACTGGTTACACAATTAAAGGATTTGTAAGAGAAAGGATTTATCAGACCAAGTACTTCACCATGGGGAGCTCCAATTCTGTTTGTGAAAAAGAAAGATGGCACTATGCGTATGTGTATTGATTACCGAGAGTTGAACAAATTAACCATAAAGAACAAATATTCATTGCCCAGGATTGATGATTTGTTTGATCAATTAGTAGGAGCCTGTTACTTCTCAAAGATTGATTTACGATCAGGATACCACCAGTTGAAAGTCAAAGAAAGTGATATAGCAAAAACAGCGTTTCGAACCAGGTACGGACACCATGAATTTCTGGTTATGCCATTCGATTTGACTAACGCACCTGCAGCTTTTATGGATCTAATGAATCGAATATGTAAAGAATACCTCAATCCATCGACGTTGTCGCATATTTAATTCTTTCTGGCTGAACAAATGTTGTAAACTATTATGGTCGGTATAAATCTGACATTTTGTTCCCAGAAGATAGTGTCTCCAGATTTTCAGAGCAAATATCGCTGCAGCTAATTACATGTTATGGGTTGGATACTGCTTCTCATGCTCTTTCAATTGTCTTGATGCATAAGAAATCACCTTTCCTCTCTGCATCAGAACACATCCTAACCCTAATTTTGAGGCATCGCTATAAACCACGAAGTCTTCAGATCCATCTGGTAAAGTCAATACTGGTGCGCTACAAAGATGATCTTTTAACAGTTGAAAAGCTTCTTGATGTTCTTTTTCCCACTGGAATTTAATGTTCTTCCAAGTCAATTTAGTCAATGGCACGACTATTTTAGAAAATTTCTGAATGAACTTACAGTAATAACCGGCCAATCCCAAAAAGCTTAGGACCTCGGAAGGATTTTTCGGAGCTTCCCATCTTGCAACTGCTTCTATTTTCACTGGATCAACTTTTACTCCTGATTTTGAGATGACGTGACCCAGAAATTGAAGTTCTCTTAACCAGAACTCACACTTGGACAATTTAGCATACATTTTTTCTCTTTTCAACAATTCCAGTATCAGAAGAAGATGTTTTGCATGTTCTTCTTCAGTCTTAGAGTATATAAGAATAACATCGATAAATACAATAACGAATTTATCAAGATATTCCTTACATACCCTATTCATTAAATCCATAAAGGCTGCGGGCGCATTAGTTAAACCGAATAGCATAACAAATAATTCGTGATGCCCGTACCTTGTTCTGAATGCTGTTGTGGCAACTTCTTCCCTGACCTTGAGCTGATGATACCCTGATCTTAAATCAATCTTTAAGAAGTGACTTGCTCCCACGAATTGGTCGAGCAAGTCATCAATCCTCGGTAAAGGATACTTGTTTTTGATTGTTAACTTATTCAGTTCACAATAGTCTATACACATTCGCATAGATCCATCCTTCTTTTTGACAAATAGGACCGGAGCACCCCAAGGTGAAGTGTTGGGCCTAACAAAATCCCTTATCAGATAAATCTTTCAACTGTTCAACGAGTTCTTTCAATTCAGATGGAGCTAAACGGTATGGTGCCTTCGCTACTGGTGCAGCCCCTGTTACTAAATCAATTCGGAACTCAATGACTCAATCTGCTGGTAATCCAGATAAGTCTTCAGGAAAGACTTCTGGATATTCAGTAACAATCGGAATTGATTCTTCTTTTCCTTTTTTTTCAGATCAATTACATATGCCAAACATCCTTGGCACTTCTTTCGAATACTTTTCTGGGTTTTCATTACTGACAAAATATTGGTATGGTGATTCTGACAATCACCATAAATAACAATTGTCCCTTGGTCTGGCAGAATAATTCTGATCATTTTCTGATTACAAAAAATACTAGCCTGATATCTTGCCAACCAGTCCATACCCACCACTACATCAAATTCTTTCATCGGCATGGGGAATAACCGAATCGGAAGTTCACAGTCCCTAATCACAATAATATAGTTATTGAACACACTAGTAAAAGTTTCCTGACTATTAGCAGTATCAACTACTAACTCATCATTAAGTATTACAGAATCTAGACATGCAGTTTGAGCAAACAATAGTGATACAAACAAAAAGTTTGCACCATAATCAAATAACACCTTAGCACGTATTGAATTAAGAAGAAATGTACCTGTTACTACATCCGGCGATGCTTCTGCCTCGTTCTTARTCATTTGGAAGGACTGTCCCCGCGCCCCTCCTTGCCCTCCTCTATTCACAGTAGGCCTTCCCCGAGTACCCGACGTGTTACTCCCTATCGTTAACTGCGGAGTTCTTAACAAAGGACAATTTGGTCGAATATGATCCAGAGAATTGCAATTAAAACACCTTCTATTAGCTGGGCAGTTTCTAGACAGATGACCTGCTTCGCCGTACTTATTACATTTCCTTGGGTCCATCTTGCATTCACCCTGATGAACCTGTCGGCATTGTGATCAGACTTTTTGATTGCTCTTCTGCTCAAATCTGTTATCATATCTTACAGTTTTCGGCCTTCGAAAAGATGAAGGCCATTCCCATTTTCTCTTCTCTACAACCTTTCCTTCTGGCTGTCCGTTTTTATTTCGTTCAGTCACTTCAGTCGCATCTACCATTAACGAAAAGGTATTGGGGTTCAAAGCAATAACAAACACCCTGATTGAGGGTTTCAAACCCCAAATATACCTTTCTATCTTCCTGGGTTCAATTGAAACATAGTGCTTGGCAAATCGAGAATATTCAATGAATTTTTTGGTATACTCTCGAACTGTTCCATTTCCTTGTTCTAGTTTTAGGAAATCTTCCTCCATTTGTCTTACTGCTGTTTTCGGGAAAAATGATTCTTGAATCGTTCCACAAATTCTACCCATGACAAAGTCTGTAAAACATCTGTTCTGGCTGACGATTCAACTTCCCACCAGAACAAAGCATTTGACTTTAATACAGAAACAGCAAATCACACTTTCTCTGTTTCCAGGCACCGAATGGTGTTAAACACAGATTCCATCTCCTTGATCCAGCACATAACTTTCACTGGAACTCTTTCCCCATAAAAGGTTGGTGGTTTGCATGCCAAAAACATCTTAATGTCTCCTTCCTTGTTGTGGGTGACTGGAACAGAGGGATGAACTTCCACTCTTTTCGTTTCCACCCTGGCTGGTATTCGCATAATAGAAGTCATAGTTTCCCTCAATTTCCCCATCTCTTCTGTCAACATGTCCCTAGTTACATATTTAGGGTGTGGCACCGATCTCTCCTGAACATTCCTAGAATGGGATTCTTCAGGTTCAGAATGAACTCCAGTACGACCCTTCCCCTGAGACTGATTTCTTCCTCTACCTCGTCCCCTTGGTCTTCCTTGACCTCTATTTCTGGACGTGCTAGTTGGAAGATTAACATGTGACTCTTCCCTTTCTTCAGACTCTAGACGAGCCGTTGTTTCAGAACTTCTAGTTCGGCTAGACATCTGCAGAGTTTAGTATTAATAAACATGTATTCACATTCCCAAATATAATGAAGTATTCAAGTTCAGATGTGTACCTATAAATTCATAATTACACTGGCCAGATGTAATTAAAATTTACCTTACACATTGTTCTTTCAACCCATCATATTCATTTCCAATGGTGCTAACTACGTGCGGGACCCTTTATATGCAATAAAACAGTTTAAGTCTAGGTATCATGCTGTTAAATATCTAAATCCCTTAAACTCAGGCTCTGATACCACTTTGTGTAACACCCCATAACACACATTGCATGTAACACATATTTCATACAGAAGAAATACATCATATTATCCCATTTAGGTCCTTGTACAAGAATCTAACATGACCAAATACAAAGTCCAAAATTAAAAATACATTTCTGCTACTAATCAATCAAAATTGTACATCAAGGACAGATCTTCATGTAGAAATGCATATAGGAAAATATTATACTTTCTCCTTTCCCTTACCGTCCGCACCTCCTGCAACACATAGTTAAAATCACAAAGCGAGGGTTAGACCGAAAGGTCTAGTGAGTTACCCTTTTATGTTATTGCAGGGTGAAAATCACCAAAACCTTTATGGAAAACAACCTTTCATATATATAATAAATATATAAACAATTATGTACATAATACCAAATCATTTTTACTTTCAAACTATGCACTCAGCTATTCAATTATCATACCTTTGAACCAATCAGGTTTCATATGAAGTTTCAGGCCAGACCTGATATTTTCTCCTCAATAACATCCAGACTATGATTTCCAATAAGAACCTTGATCCTAAATCTTTAAGTCACAGAGAAATAAACATTCCAGACCATGGTAGTCTTAAAGGATATAATAGAAAGAGTTATATCATACATATGCCACCCTTATATCAAATGTACACCTCTCCTTGATATGCCACCCTTATCCCATGGTACACCTCTCCTTGATATGCCACCCTAATCCCATGGTACACCTCTCCTTGATATGTCACCCTTATTTCCTCATCAAAACATTTCACAAAAATAATTCYMAATAAACCGCARCCATTGGAATTATTATTAATCCAAAATCATTTATATCAAATTTCCATTTTATGATAAAATAACAATTTTTATCCTTCAAGTACAAGGCATAAAACAAATCCGGTCAGCATAGGCTTGGCCGGACTTCATCTCCGGTCAAGTCTTAGCCGGTTTACAAAATCCGGACAACTTATCGTCCAAGGTTTATCCGATTTAACACTTAGAATAAATTTCAACACCTTTGTCCGGATAACAAAGCTTAACCGATTCAAAATAATTTGATCACCACATGGTCGTATTTCTACTTCTCAGTTCAAAATGTTAACCATTCTTACCAATCATAACTCGCTTGTCACTTAATCGGTTTAATACTAAACCGTTCAACACTTGAGCGGTTTAAGGCTTAATCGCCCAACCCTTGATCGACATAAGAATAACCCGGACAAGCTTTGTCCGATTTAGACTTAATCCGGTCACCCTTTGTCCGGATAAAACCCTTAAAAAAATACCTGATTTCATTCCAATAATAATCAACATTCAAATAAAACCAGTATCAAATTTTATGTAAAAAGGTTTAGAAATCGCTCACCTTGAAAAAAACTTTTGAAATCAGATACTTGAAATCAACTTGATCTTGCAATCCGGTCAATCTTAAATCGCACAAACACTTCTTAAAATAGCAGCAGAAAATGCAAATGGAGGTTGAACCCTCCTTTTATACCTTTCCAAAACAAGAAGGGTCGGTTACTCCATGTGCATGCATACCCACAAACCATGCACACATACATATATACCTATGCATATATACACATATATCATGCATTTATATATATATATATATATGTATATATATATATATATCCAATTAATGCACAAATTCACATACTAACATGATCAAACGTATCAATTTATCATGCTGTCATGAAATCTGTTGGGTACAAGATTAGAGCTTAAAAGTTGTATTCAAGTTTCTCCTTAGAATAGTTTTATTTGTAATATTTTAGTCTTTACTTTCCTAGTATAAATAGGAATTTCCTTGTAATTGTAATTAGAGCTTTTGTCATTAACACTGAAGTCAAGATTTGGCTGATGTAATTCTCACTCTCTCTTCTAATCATTACTTACATCATTCTTAGTGTTCATATCAATCTATGAAGATCATATCAAGATTTGTATGAAATCTGGACTCCATAATTGGTATCAGAGMAAGCTGCAGCAGTTTGGATTTGAAGATATCCATTTTACACATTTTGCACGAATTTTTTTATATTTTTTCGATCTGATTCATCACTATTCTTCACTGTTCTT
>NW_020200754.1:0-2600 GCF_001531365.2 Cynara cardunculus var. scolymus
ACTTACCAGGCGGATTATATAAATCGCTTGACTATCCGCACAAGGGTTACCCGGATAAACCTAAATCGAACAAAACTCGAATCACACGAATATTAAATCGAACAAGCTTTARGCGRATAACACYCTAAACCGATCAAGAGTTAACCGGACTAAWGTTCAACCAAAAACACAAATTTCACACTTTTTACCAAAAAAATTGGATCAAAACATGAAAAAAATATGAGTTTTGAAGAACATTCAACTGAATACGAAAAACTCAAATATCAATTTAAACGGATTCAAAACTTGTTTAAAATAAAAAACAGTGTGAATCAAAGTTGTTCAAAATACAAATACGAGTCTAGTGATGCAAAAATTTTCGATTAACACGCAAGAATCAACCAAAATAAGATCAAATTCAGATTCTGAATGAAGAACATTATGAACGGATTATGAACATCAAAAACCAGATCGATCAATCCACTAAGACTCGTGCAAAAATGTTTAATTATCTAATCAAAACTGCTGCGGTCTGCTCTGATACCAATTGTGAAGTCCAAATTTCATACAAATGTGATATCAATCTTCAAGAACACAATGAATGTAAGAATAGATCACCAAATGTAATTTCCTTGATTGAGAGAGAGAATTACAGCTCTAAATCTGATTACAATCTGCTAATGACAATTACAAAGGAAAATACTATTTATACTAAGGAAGTAATAAAACTACACTATTACAAAAACATGTAAGATATGGAGAAACTTGAATACAACAATAATGCTCATACTCAAACCTAATAAGTTCAGACTTCAAAGTCTGAAAGATAATACTTCAGATTTCTTTTCCTAAGTCTAAAAAAAAGATTTTAGAGTTCAGACTTCAGACTTCTAAATCTGAAAAAGAAGACTTCAGAGTTCAGACTATAGAGTTCGGGTGAGTTATGTCTGAAAAAACAAACTTCAGAGTTCGGGTGAGCTAACTCTTAAGAATGACTTCAGACTTGTTCTCTTGAAATAACTTTGAAGTAAAACTTTTCAGTAAATTGAATTTAGAATAAAATGAAGTTAACCCTAGAATAAAATTGAATTTAGAAATGAAATTATATCAGTAAATTGAATTTAAATTTAGAAGTAAACACCATTTTTTTGGGAATCAATTACCACACGAATTAATTAACCCAAAAATAAAATCAATTGCATCATAAGTTAGTGAGATTGATTGAATAAGAGGTCACATGTCAATCAAATGAGTATAATTGAACTGCTAAGGTAAATTGTGTCTAGATACGTTCAAATGAGTCTAATTGAACCACTAATGTAAATTGTGTATAAATACATGTTTAGACGAGAAAACAAGAAAACTGACTCACTAGAAGATGACACGTGTCACCCAAGTTACTTATTTATTATAAGTATATATCTATACTATATTATAAAACATTTGATAAAAACTCTTAAAAATCACTTTTTATGCGTAAAATACTGTTTATTAATGCATATTACTTAAAACTCAAGATTACAAATAGATTGTGCGTAAGTACAACTTATTAAAGCTTCATATCTGAATTCGTGTAACTAACTGCAGATAAACATAATCAAATACATGATAAACATCTAATTTTAAATATAAAAAATCTAAAATATACTTAGGATAATCATTAAGTTCTAACAGAATATTTAATTATTATTTTTATAAAAATGTTATATTATTCAACCAAAAATAAATTATTTGATTACTAAACTTAAATTAAATTATAATTGAAAATTTGAATTAAAGAAATTACACAAAAATCAAAATCTTCTAAATAGTTAATTTGATACTGATGTTGATATATTTATTTTTGAAATTTTATGATATATTTAAATTTATTTTTTATTCAAAAGTAAAAACATTTATTCTTTTCTCCAAACCACATAAAAACTGTATTATAACATCTATAGAGACGAAACGAAACATTAAAATCTAAATATATCTCGCTGTATTACGAGATGGCACCCCTACTAGGCCATCATTTCATTTTTTTTCTTTTAGTCTTTTTTTGTCTTTTTATTGTTTTACTTTTTGTTTTTTCTTATTTAAATATATACACACACATTGATTTTAATTAATTTAAATTATTAAATTGATTTTAATTAATTTAAATTATTAATTAATTTTTTTAGTTTTTTCACTCTAATTTATTTATATTATATTTTAATATGAATCATTAATCAATATATAATTCTTTTATATCACTAAAAGCGTACTCGTGCAATGCAGCGAGATACATCGTGATTTTAATATTTCATTTTATTTTTTATCTCAGTCGATGTTATAATATGACCTTATGTGATATGAGAAAGCGATGATGTTTTTATTTTTGAATAAAGTATATATGTTTAAAGATATCATAAAAATTTGACAAAAATATATCGATATTAGTATCAAATGAACTATTTGAAATTCCTCATTTTTTGTGTAATTTTTTAATTAAATTTTTTTATAATTTAATTTATGTACAATAACGAAGTAATTTGTATTTGGTTTAATAATATAATTTTTTTTATAAAGATAGTAATTATTTATTTTGTTGGAACTCGATAATTATTCTAATTATATTTTAGATTTTTTATATTTTA
>NW_020200754.1:3852-5070 GCF_001531365.2 Cynara cardunculus var. scolymus
TTAGTTACACGAATTCAAATATGAGATGAAATTGGATAGAAATGAAATCGTTTAGGGATGAACGGGTTTAAGAGTTTTTAAAAATTTTAAGAATTTTTAAGAGTTTTAGCCAAATGCTTTATAAGATAGTATAGATTTATATTATATAAATTATTTATAAACATTTCATAAATGTTAAGATTTTTTTTTGTTTTTAACTTTTATTTAAAAATAAAATATACTTATTAATATAAACATCACTATTATTTTTTTAAATAATTGTAAAAGTATAAAAATAAAACATAAAAAATAATTAATATGAATCTGTATTATAATTATTGTTGAAGACAGAACCGTGTCTCGCTGGTTCCTAATAGCTTATTTTATTCAAGTTAACAAATGATAACGGTTCAAATAACTACGTCTAAGGGGTTTTTTAGTTGTAAAAGACCGATTAACATGAGTTGTAAAAGATGTGTATTTATATAATATAACTTAAAATAATAGTATATAAGAGATAATGTATATGTGTATATGTATATTAATATATACTAGAAGGGTACTCGTGCATTCAGCGAGATAAATCTTCATTTTAATGTTTAGTTTTTATTATTTGTTTCTATTGATATAATACGATTTTATGTGGTTTTGACAAAACGATAATGTTTTTATTTTTGAATGAAATATAAATTTGGAGAGATATCATAAAATTTTGAAAAACTTAAATCATTATTAGTATCAAATTAACTATTTAATAGTTGTCGCTTTTTTTGGTGCAACTTCTTTCATTCAATTTTTTATTATAATTTAATTTAGATTTAATAACAAAATAATTTATTTTTGGTTTAATAATATAATTTTTTTATAAAGATAATAATTAAACATTCTGTTAAAACTCAATGATTATCTTAATTATATTTTAGATTTTCTATATTTAAAATAGATGTTTATTCTGTAATTGATTATGTTTATCTGTAGTTAGTTACACGAATTTAAAAATGGAGCTTTAATAAGTTATACTTACGTAAAATTATTTGTAATCTTGAATTTTAAGTAATATGCATCAATAAACAGTACTTCATACATAAAAAACGGTTTTTAAAAGTTTTTATCAAATATTTTATAATATAGTATAAAAAAATTACATATAATATATTTATACATATAACCAACTATATACATAATAATAATTATATAATATAACTTAAAATAATGATAATATAATGTATAATATATATA
>NW_020200754.1:5245-31511 GCF_001531365.2 Cynara cardunculus var. scolymus
ATATATATGTATATATATTTATAAAACAATAATAATAAAAAAAATATAATATGTTATTATTGAGTTTGATATTCGATGAAAATCAAGTTAATTTTAAATTCTAAAGCAATCAACACTCTTTATTAAGAGGTGTCATTAACACTCCCCTATAAATTATATATATATATATATGTATATGGGGAAGGAGGTTTCCTGTGCATTTTCTGGAGCTTATAGCGTAGGCTTAGACTAGAGAGGAAAGAAGCAGAAAGCAACAGTGTTTTGATTTGCCACGTGCGAAGCTGCTATGGGGAGTCACGTGACACGAAGCCTCCTTCTACGTCACTAATGAGCCTTCAGCACGTGCGACCACTGTTTCCCCTCACGTGTCACATTAATCTCGGTCCTTAAAACCCAAAAAAGTAAACCATAAAACGCCACCCTCTCCCCCTCTCTCTAAAAGCTGCAAGCAATTCATCCCCTCCGTACGACGTCGGCTTAAATACCACCAACAACCTTCTTTGCCATTTCTACCGCCCTCTCCCATCTTTCTGAGCTGTACGGAAACCCTAGCTTTCGCTGATCAGTGGCGAGTTAATTTGGTGGTCGGAATCAATACCCTACGACCGACGTTCACCTCCACTTCTTTGAGCATTGTTGATTTTTCCGGCGGTGGTGTGTATTTGGTTGTTTAGAAGATAATGTTAGAGTTTCCGAAGGATCAATCAGAAGGTTCAGGAGAAGAAGCAGTTTCTGAAGCGGTGAATTCAAGTCAAAGTTCCATGAGTAGTGATAGTTGCACTAGTTTTTGCCGTTTGTCATTTGATGCGTTGGAGTTGCTTCCACCATCTCGACCGCTGTACTCGCCGGAAAATATGATACTGAAGCCGCACAGGTCCTCGGAATCGTCGTGGCAAGCGATTCGGACGGTGGCGTTGAAGAGGAGTAGCAGTGAAGGATACGGTGGTGTCGATGGAGGAAGTAGTCTGAGCTTTAGAGATTTTAGCCTTGTTCGTCAGATCGGAAGCGGCGACATCGGGAAAGTGTACCTGTGTCGTCTGCGAAACGAGGATGAAGAAGAAGGTCGGTGCTATTACGCCATGAAAGTGGTAGATAGGGAGGTATTAGCTCTGAAGAAGAAGATCGAGAGAGCGGCAACGGAGAAGAAAATCTTAAACATGCTTGATCATCCTTTCCTGCCTTCTCTCTACGCTCAGTTTGAAGCATCTCACTTCTCATGCGTCGTCATGGAATACTGTTCCGGCGGCGATTTGCACTCTCTCCGCCATAAACAACCGCGAAAACGCTTCTCTCTCTGCGCCGCAAGGTACCTACCAATTACCATTACTATAATCTCTATTCTACCATTCCTTTTCTATTAATCAATCATAAATTTCTTCTCTTCTGTCGTTTTTTGCTTGTTCCTATAATCCTTATCCTGATTTGTATCTACCTATACGTCGAAATTTGAAATCGACTCTTTGACTCTACCGATTTTTCTATGATAATTCACACTTTTTGACTTCGTACCTGCAATTGCCATTAATGGAGGCTTCTCTGATTAGCTTTCAAATCGAAGTTACCGGATCAAGGATTTTACCTTTGATATTCGAGCAACTGATTTGAAAATTCATCTGGTTGTTCCCGAGAAAACCAAAAATTAATCCAATCTTTTGATTTTATTTTTGGTAATCCAGGTTTTATGCTGCTGAGGTTTTGGTAGCTCTAGAGTATCTGCACATGCTCGGAATCATCTACAGAGACCTAAAGCCTGAAAATGTGTTGGTCAGATCAGATGGTCACATCATGCTCACTGATTTCGACCTTTCTCTGTGCTCTGATGCAATCCCCGCCGTTCAATCTCAATCTCTTTCTTCATCGCCGGATCCAGCTTCATCCTCGCCGGCGGTTCAACGTTCATCGTCTCATCCCTTCTCTTGCCTCCCAAGTCAACTCTTCCGATCGAAGAAAATCCAGTCGTTTTCCGCCACCAACCGGTTGTTCGTGGCGGAGCCGGTTACCGCCAGATCTTGTTCCTTCGTCGGCACACACGAGTACGTCGCTCCGGAAGTCGCTTCCGGTAATTCACACGGCAATGCCGTCGACTGGTGGGCTCTCGGGATCTTCATCTACGAGATGGTCTACGGTTGCACGCCGTTTGCGGGTGTAACGAATGAAGCTACGCTGCGTAACATCGTGAAAAAACCTCTCCAGTTCCCAACGGTCTCACCGATCTCTTCGCGCGAAACGCAAGCGCGTGACTTGATATCCAGATTGCTGGATAAGGATCCGGAAAACCGGTTCGGGTCTAAACGTGGAGCGGCTGATATCAAGACCCACCCGTTTTTTAACGGGTTGAACTTTGCACTTATCCGGTCAGCGACCCCGCCGGTGATCCCCAGACAGACTACGACGTCGTCACGTTACTTTGGTGGGCCAACGTCGACGTTTGATTTCTTCTGAATAGATTTTTTTTGGAGGTGGAAATTACTAATGAGGACATGTAAATATAAATATAAATATAAATACCATTGGTGTAGTCTTAGCTCTATTTTTGCTAATCAAGAATGGATCATGCCCCAATTAATGTTAGTAAAAAAAAACATTGTTGTTTAAAAACCCCTTATATTCGCCATCAAACTAATAATCATATTTTTTTATTAAATAAAAATTGTATATATTTGAAAAAAAATAATACTAGAAGGTTGTTTATTAAAACGCTTATAAGTTCAACATTCACCGGTAGGAGTCATCACTCTCGTTAGCCTTGTTGGATAAGATATGTAATAATATTACTCGGTAAGGGTCCAACAATAAGAGTCCTCGCCTTATTTCAGATCAAGCACCTCCTATTTCAACTCAAGGACCACCTGATTCAACTCAAGTACCATCCAACTCGACACAAGAATGTTCCTCTCGTTCTCAAACCAGAAAACGAAAAACTAATCAACCATTGGTAAGGGAAGATGAGTTGACTCATGTGGTGACACATGTGAACAGGCCCGTTCCTGACATTTTATGGGCCCTGGGCGAACGTAAAAACAGGGCCCACCGCATTTGAACCTCCGTGATCACAAGGTGATTTTTGTTCCTTCTTGGATTTGAACATGAGACCTCCAGACCTTTGGAGCCAAACTCAAACCAACTAGGCACCACCCTTGTGGTTACTTAAATTTACGTATTTTTTATTAGGTAATTTGAAACCAAGAGTATAGAACCTATGGTTGATAAATTTTTATAAGAAGTAAGATTTTTTTTAGTTTATAACAAGAAATATGTGTTATTTTGATAATAATAAAAAAAAAAAGAATTCGTGTGAATGAAGTAATCGTGAGGGTCAATGAGAGATCAATAATAAAGAAGATTATCAAGGTTTTCTAGACAAGTAGACAAATGAGGATCAATAAAAATATGAAAGAAAAAAATGATTCATTGAGATCTAATAAAAAAATAATAAATTAAACATATAATATGCAAGCTCAACAAATGATTGTTTGAATACTTAAATAGAATATTGCAGTGCGGTGGAATCTCAATTAAGTCAGATAATTGACGAAAATATTTATATTTTCCTTCTTTTTTTGCTCAACTAAAATAAGATGTTAAAGATTAAAAATTTATGAAACATGACATATATAAGAGACATTACTAAATATATCTAGTAGAAAAAAATTATTGATTAATCACAAAATTATGAAACACGTCATAAATTATAAAAACAATAGATTGATTGTCAAACAATAGTAAAATATTTTATATAGAAGTAAAAATAGATAACAATAGTCAACAAAAACAATTAGAACAACATAACCAAATAGCAATAGTTAATAGAAGCAGAAATTGATAAAAATATCCAACAAAAATATATAGCAATAACAAACACATGATCTTGACGTTGAATTGTTAAACCATGAAAACAGCCAAACATATAGAGATAACAATAACCAATATGATTGGACCTTTTTGAAGATAAAAAAAATTAGAGGGGCAATAAATAATAGCATATAATGAATGGCCAATTAATTTTTTTATTTTCTTCTCCAATATAATTAGTTGAAATATTTTTAGGCCTTTATTATGTACAAAATTTTTTTGCTTCTTATTATATGTTACAATTTTTTGGGTTTCATTATTTCATTAAATTCTTTTAGACTACTATTGTATTTTTAAGGAAAAAATTTGGGCCCCTGATATTTTTGGGCCCTGGGCGTGCGCCCGTGCCGCCCTCCCCCAAGTACGGCCCTGCATGTGAAAACCATTTTTGACAAACCAACGGAGGACGGAGATATGGACGCTTGTATGTCAAAATTGGAGAAACTTGGTTGGGACGATAGCCCGTTATATGACATCACACTTTTCCTTTTTAGACAAAACATAGATTATAAGAGAATTTCGCTACGTTTGAAGGATGAGAGGTGTGAGTCATGAGTTAACTTTACGACACTCCAACTTAACTTAAAATAAGCACGTGATGTTTGATATTGATGTGGTATTTAGACCGACATGTTTTGTATGGATGATTTTGGAACTTTTATCACTTTTTGATGTTTTGTATGGACGAGTATGGAACTTTATCACTTTTTGGTGTTTTCTGTATGCACGAGTTTTGGAACTTTAATATGTTCAGTTTGATATTATGCCACTCTTTAGTGTTGATTGTTTAACTTGATGTTTTTGTTGTTCTAGTTGTATGTTAAAGATCTATGTCATGTATGAAACATAATACGATGTTTTTTGTATTTCGTATTTGCAAGGTTATATGGTTCGTAATCAATTAATGATGATTGTGGTGATTGCATATTGGTATTTGAGAAGAAGAGCTGAAACAAGAATAGAAAGGAGAGAAAGAATAAGAGATAACAATTCAAATTTGACCAGACATGAGTATACACAAGAATTATTATGTGAGTCTAATACACAATTGTTGGTCTCAGCCGGATCTGCAAGAGTTTTAGACGAACAGTTTGTAAAAGGGGGGGATGAATACAATTGATAGAGAAAGATCAATACATATTTTTTGCAGATTGTTTGCGGAAATAGAACAGGTAAAGATAACCTTTCTAAAACAATCTAAGATTACACATAAATAAACTTAGCAAATAGAAAAGATTTGCCGAAAAGATAAAGATAGGAGGATGCTTTTATGGGTAAGAACTTTAGAATTCTTGAGAGGGATTCTAACTTGCTTGAAGATAAACGTATTTGTTCTTTAGATAGATGTGTAATCTCTGTGTATGCGTGCTTTGCATGGGGAGAGCACTCAGCTATTTATACCCATTGCAGTAAATGTAAATCAGAAGGGTTGGAACATGCGTCAAGCTTTAAGAGGAAAACTTGTGCTTTACTACAGTGAATAGTACAATTGTCTATTCATTAGCAGACATCCTTTCGTGGAGTTGATGGGCACTAGAGTCGACTAGTCGGCTCTGTGCTGTACTATACTCTTGAAAGGGTATGGGTTTGTCCTTTGTGTGTGGAAGGACAAGACAAAAACAATCTTGCATGGCAAGCTTCATTTGATCGCTGAATGCTGGAACAACGGTGAATATCTTTTTAGCATTCACTGAGGCTTATACAATTTTCACACATATGTTGACCAGTTTGTAATCACTAAATACCGCTTCAGATCACGAACACGCCAGTCACTAACCTTCAGTTTCAGTCTTCGACATTCACTGAAGGTTCTTTGGTGTGAGTTTTGTCTACTTGAAGTATCGCTGTCGCTGTAGGACTTACAGTGCGTGTTTTAGTGATCACTGAACAGACTCAGTGATGATCGTTGGAACTGAAAAGACAGAAATATAACGCTTCGAAAGGTAAAAGGGATTATCATCAAATCACTAAGAGAGAGAGGATCAACAATCTTCCCCTATTTGATGATGGCAAATCAACATAAAAAAAATTGCCTTAAGGATTAATAGTAAGGAAAAATTACATATAAAGTATATGTCCCTTTTAACTATTTTGGGATCTTTTTCAGTGAATCAGTTTTTAATTTATAAGTTTTCTTAAGTTACAAGTTTAAGAAAAAGTACAAGAAGGAAAACTGAAGCTGAAAGCATGTTCACTGATTAGAGATTGTCAGTGACTGTAAGAGTATACTGGAACTCATAAACATGTGTCCCTATTACTCTTTTCAGGGATTCTTTTCAGTGATGCTGATGAAATACTTATATTAAGGGAAAATTACAAGTGTTTCAGTCAGTACATTTCTAGACTTATTACATATATGTTGTACACTGAAAGAAAAGACATAGATACAAAAGACATACAATGAAAAATAAATTTACAAGACATAATTTCATAACTATTCTAGGTCGCTGAAGTCGATGTAGCTAGGTACTTCTTCTCTAAGCATCTTTCGACGTAGAAATTCTCTTCTGATCTTGCGGTCTATCATTTCACCATATAAATCATTGTCCAACCAATATCTTAGATAGGCAAGATGTTCCATGGGACAAAGATTAAACTTAGACACTCTCTGGAAGCTGTGTTTGCCTTCGTTGGCAAAGAGAGTGTTGGTCCCGTTAGGGTCAACAAGATGTGTACAACAGTTTGTAGAAGGGGGGGGGGGATGAATACAAACACATAAACTTTTCAAATTTAAAATATATATTGATAAACAAGGATCAATACAGATTTTATAAGATTGTTTGCGGAAAGATAAGGTAAATAAAACCTATCTAAACAATCTAAAGATACACACAAATTCTTAGCAAATAAAGAAAAACTTTGCTGTTAAAGGCTTAAAGGAAAGTAAGTTCTATTTGGGAAAGAACTATTTAGAATACAATAAAGGGATTCTAACTTGCTCTTGAAGATGAGTGTATGAGTTCTTAGATGTGTGTTTTTTTACTTAAGTGTAAGTAAGTTGAGGTTGAGAGATTTGAGGTGGTCGAAGTATCTCTGCATAGAGATAGAACACATCTATTTATACTCATTGCATTAAATGCACATTTAATACAACGTGGTAGGGTTAGAACGTGTGTCAAGCCTTAAGAGGAAGACTTGTTCTTTGTTACAGTGAATAATACAAAAGCTTATTCATGAGTAGACATCCTTTCACAAAGTTGGTGGGTAATAGAGTTAACTAGTCGGCTCTGTACCGTACTAACATTTAGAAAGGGTATGGGTTTATCCTTTGTGTGTGTAAGGACTAGACAAAAACAATCGTGCTCAACAAGCTTCTTTTGATCGTTGAATGCTGGAATAACCTGGAGGTCTCTTCAGCATTCGCTGAGGCTTGGGTAGTCTTCACACATATGTAGACAAGGTCGTAATCACTGAATACTACTTCAGATCACGTACTCGCCAGTCTCTAATCTTCAGTTTTAGTCTTCGAATTTTGCTGAAGGTTCTTTGGTGTGAGTTTTGTCTTCTTGAAGTATCGCTGTCTTTGATTTGACTTAAAATACAAGTTCTTCAGCAATTACTTAACAGACTCAGTGATGATCGCTGGAACTGAAAATAGAAACATAAATACTTCGTATAAGGTAAAAGGGATTATCATCAAATCAATGAGAGAGAGGACCAAAAATCTGCCCCTATTTGATGATAACAAGACAACATAAAGAAAGTTGTCTTATCAAATAATAGTAAGGAAAAGTAACATATAAAGTATATGTCCCTTTTAACTATTTTGGGATCTTTTTCAGTGAGTCAGTCTTTACTTGGAGAATTTTCTTAAGTTACATTTAAGAAAAGTTACAAGAATAGAAACTGATACTGAAAGCTTATTCACTGACTTATAGATTGTCAGTGAATGTGAAAAGTAACACTGGAACTCATAGACTTGTGTCCATATTACTTTTTTCAGGGATCTTTTTCAATGATGTACAGAAACACTTATATTATATTCAATGGAAATATCACAAGGTGTTCAGTACATGTCTACAACTTACAAAATATAAGATTAATCATTAAAAGTAGACATAGTAAGTAGATTACAAGATGTGGACAATATTACAAAGAAAATTAAACTAGTCTAAGATGTTCAGATTAATGTAGCTAGGTACATTTTCTCCAAGCTTCTTTCGATGTAGGAATTCTCTTCGTATCTTTCGGTCCACTGCTTTTCCTTGCAAGCTATCGTCTACCCAGAACATGAGATAAACCAGATGTCCCATAGGGCATAGATGTAGCTCAGACATTCTCTGAAATCTTACTTCACCTTCATAGTCAAGGAATATAATTCCTAACTCAGGTTTGAAGTGCACACAGTTGGGTATATAAGGACCCTTCTCTGGCAGATCAAGATTCAGCATAGAGATGTCTATACTCTCGTATTCCTTCAGGACTTTATCTAAAGAGAACCTTGTTTCATGTTCATTCCTCAGGGATGGTCCATCATTAGGACTTGAGAGTCTTTTCTTCCTTCCTCCCTTCTTCAGAAATGGCCTGTCAGGGACTGCGACATACCTGAACATCCTTTTGATGAGATCGTTGATGATGTCTTCGATGATATGCTTATGTCTAGACGTGGATCGCTGAATGGCTTGCCTGATCTCTAGCCATTCGCTATATCCATAGTGGCCAAGGTAGGAAGGGTACTCGGTAACAGCATCAAGGTTGTCCCTGGTGATGAACATTGAGACAAGAGTTCCACCGTCTTTGGATCGTCCACTGATGCTGACGCTCATGATTAGGTGAGGACTGATTCTCTTCTTCAGCTTTGCTTCGCTCCAGAGCTTGTCCCGCCAAGCCAGCTTCAGATTTTTCTCGTGCTCAGCTTCTACAAGAGAAAGTAACTTAGCTCGAGCTTAGACGACGTTTACCTTCTTTTTAGACTTTCTCTTTGGGAGAATCTTTTCAGCTAGTGACTTGGCCAGCTTTAGGCTATCTTCAGTCTGCTTCTTTAGCCCTTAATGCCTCGAGTCTTTCAGCTTGGGAAAGAAAGTCAAACTCACCACCACTAGAGGTACGTAGAGGGATTTTTACACTAGTCTGATCGAGTGACTCCTTAAGCTGAGCCATCTGCTGGCCGGTAGGAGCACTAGAGACAGGGTTTTCAGGGACCCACTCCAGTCGACTGCAGGTAGTAGAGGGAATATGAAGTTGATATAATGAAGTAACAACTACCTGAGAGGTAGAGTCTTCATATAAGGGTTGAGGGTTTTTGAAAAGTATCTTCAGGTTCCTTTCTTCAACGACACCTTTGCCTTTTGACTTAGGGTCCTGGTTCTTTGATGGAGCAGACTGTTCTTCCCTTTCCTCCCCCTGGGATGCAGAATCCCTAAGGGAGACTCCTTTGGTGGCGGTTGTTGGTCGTTGATACTGAATGGTGAAGTCATCTTCATCATCGTCGTCATCATCACCATCGAGGTCCCTGCCGGAGTTTGGAAGGTCAGGTTCGTTATCTTCATCATCATCATCGTCATCATCATCATCATCATCATCATCATCATCACCAGCAACAAGTGCAGAGGTGATGGGAATGTCATCATCCCTAGGGATGGCATCAACTTCCTCAGCTATAACAGCTTCACCGGAGGTTGGGATTGCGTGGGCAATCTCAGCTTCAGTTTCAAGGATTCCTAGAGCATCAGATGGTCCAGCAGTGTTGGATCTCATCTCATCCTCTGGCTAAGACTTGAGAGCATAGGCCAGAGAGTTCGTCCAAGCGTTGATGCTGAAGAACCATCATTTCCTCTAACCACGACAGAGCACTGGCTAGGGTTGTCGTTGCTTCACGCGTCTCATAGAGCTGAGCACGGTCATCAGCGGTAAAAGAGGGTGGGATCACTGGTGCTGGTTGACGGACAACATCCAGGATCTGCTAGAGAAGCTCTATCGGATGGAGAGATTGAGCTTGGGCGTCATCAGCCCTGCTGGATCGAACAGGGATGGCTTCAACGTTGGCTCGAATATCCTTATGCAGAGTTGAGAGCTGACTCCTAACATCTTGAACGACAGCTTTGACAACTGAGAAGTCCGCATCAAGATCTGCCTTGCGAGGCATCTCTCGATGAACTTCAGACATTTTGCAGAAGATGGTATCTACGGTTGGGAGGAGAATCTTGACATCAGAGGCCATGTCATATTCATCATCTTCTTCGTAGTCCTCTTCTTCATACTCCTCTTCTTCTTCATCTTCGTCCATACCCTGAGGCACAAAAGAAGGACCTGCAAGAGATTGAGAGTGAGCAGATAGAAGCTCGTGCTTAGAAGAATTGAAGGGGTAGGAAGATGGAATACCTGAGGGGCCATCAGTGACATCCAAAGGATTGACACTGGCTTGCTCAAGGATGCCCTCGAGAGGATGAGCATTTGTATTCTGAGGAGCAGGAGCAACCTCAGGTCCAGTGTGTGTGTTTCATCATCAGGGAGGACATTCGCTGATGAGTCATAAACACGTGTAGTGACCAAAGAAGAAGAAGAAGAGAAGACGACCAAGAAGATAGATGGGTGTTCAGCGGTGGTGGCACTGATATTCACACCTTCAGTGATTTGGGTCACTAAGGCGGTTGGGTAGGTGCCACTGATACAACAATGATTGGAGGAATCACTGAAGAGCTGGGGAGGGTAGCCGAAGGTGCCTCGGGGTTAAGGCTAGTTTCAGTAGCTGAACCCTTTCGAGAGGTCTCAGCCAGAGATGTGGCTATGCCCTTTTTGGCCTTCTTGGTTCTCTGAGGAGAACCAAGAGTTGGTTGAGAAGGTCGTTTTGAAGAGGTTTTGGTGGCTGGGCTAGACGCAGGGGGGTTTTCCTTTGTCTTCACCACCTGAGGAGAAGAGGGAGAGAAGGGCATTATAGAAAAAAGTGCAATGTCTCCTTCACTAAGCTTGTGATCCAGAATTCTGGATCCAAGCCTACACACCTGGCGGTTTCCTTCCGTGGAATATTTTTCTGCAAATATTTTTGCAAAAACCATGGAGAGGAACCTGGTGTATGGTACCACCTTTTCTCGCTGACGCTTGTTCAGCTTTTGCACCAGGTCATCGAAAATAACCGCATCATAATTTATATTGGACACTGAATCGTAGATATTCCAATCGTCAGGGCGACTCCAGAGGCCTGGTCTTGTCCTCTAGTCTTTCCACCCATAGACTGGATTAAGTGAGAGAACAAGTATTGCCAGATCGCTGACATCCTGTTTTTCTCAATCTTCGACAAGGACTTCATGGGAGCATTTGAGTCCTTCTTCATTGGCCATTGGTAGCCAATGGCATCGAGACATTGAATGATCTCGGCAGTGGAGGGCTCGCTGTTGAAGGGGCCCTTGGGGAGGCGAAAAACAGTCCTCATGGTGGCGACTCCGAAGTTCACAATCATGCGGTTGAACGTGAAGGTGATCTTCTCCACCTGGTGACCGTTCTTATCTTGAAGTTCCACCACTTCAGCAGTGAACCAGAACTACTGAAGGGCTTCTTTAACCCTGATAGGCTCATGGTTAAGAGCAAAACCAAGACACGATTGCTTGAGGAAGGTTGTTGCTTCCTCGTAGAAAGATTTGTTAGCATGGATCTCTAACAAGGCAACATGATTATTAGCCTTGAAAGAGACTTCGTCAATCGTAAAGTTAACATTCTTAGAAGCCATATGTTTTTAGTAAGAAAAAGATACAAAACAGTGTTAGTTAAAACAAGAGTTGTGTATAGATTAAGTTTTTGAAGAAGAAAAAAACTTCTTTTGAAAAATCCTTGAAGAAGGATTAGGGTTTTTCAAGTAGAATGTGTTTGATGAAATATGATTACAACCAAGAAGAAGGTTGAGTTTATAATCATTAATGTCTATTTTTAAGAGAACAAAGTTCTTAAAACTTCAAACATTTGTTTCATAAAACAAAATAAGAGTAAAAAATGAAAGAATGTATCGACCTTAGTTGGTTTGAGATGTGGAAGGTCGAAAAAGAAATTGTTGAAGATTGTTCTTGCTTTGCAATTGACAGAGGTTCGTCTATGATTTTTGAAAGCGTAAAGGAAAATGTGAGAGAGAAGTCTCATATTTATAGGTAGGAGGAGAGAGAAACGAGATAAGAGAGAGAAAAAGATGACGATTGAGGGAAAAGACCATGATGAAAAAGATGGCACATTCTCATTCATGATTGGATGGCATTAAATGAGGTCACATGACAGATCTTTTTGCGCGTCCCAAAGCGTTGCGCCTTGTAAACAGAGAATGTCGTCATAAAGACGGTTCATTAACTATTTCTTTTAAAAAAGAAAAGGTTTTTAAGAAAAAGAAAAGTCATTTAGTGTTAGAAGAATCAATGAGTAGACCTTTTAAAACATTTTTATCACTGAAGAGAGAAAGAGTTTAGTGATAGTTTTAAAACTTTAGTGTCAGTGATAAGAGAATCATTGGAACTGACATTTAAAAACATTTGAATTACTAAATAGGAAAGATTCACTGATTATTTATATTTGTAAGAAAAGATAAGTATAAGAGAGATATACATATAAAAATGTTCAGTGAGTAAAGAATTACTGAAACAAACTTTTAAAATGTTTTGATCACTGAAGAAGGAAAGCTTCACTGATAGTTTTAAGTTGTTAAGAAAAGGAATAAGTAAACATACGTTAGAGAGAATAGATACATTACTCAAGAGTTTAGTAACAGAGATAGAGCACTGAATCATTTCACTTATTGATTGATGTTATAGCTGAAGAGAATTATTCTTCAGCGTTTAGCATCCCAGTTCGCTGATCAAGATGTTTAATTTTGTCTTATCAAAAGGCTTGGTGAAAAGGTCAGCGAGCTGATAATCAGTTGGAACAAAGTGAAGTTCAATGTCACCATTCATAACATGATCTCTGATAAAATGATATTAGATCTCTATATGTATGGTCTTGGAGTGAAGTACAAGATTATTTGCAATAGCAAAGCACTGGTGCTATCACAATAGCTAAAAACTTTTGAGAACCGAAGATCGTAGTCATTCAGCTAGTTTTTCATCCAAAGGACTTGGGCACAGTAACTTCTAGCGGCTATGTATTCAGCTTCAACGGTTGATGTGGACATTGAGTTTTGATTTTTACTTGTCCAACTCACCAACTTTCCACCTAAAAGTTGACAGCCTCCAATGGTGTTTTTCCTATCAATTTTGCAACATGCAAAGTCACTGTCCGAATAACCTACTAGGTCAAAACCTGAACCCTTAGGGTACTAGAGACCTAAGTTAGGAGTTCCCTTTAGATATCTGAAGATGCGTTTTACAGCAATCAGATGGGATTTTTTAGGTTCAGATTGATATCGTGCACATAAGCAAGTAGAATACATGATATTTGGTCGACTAGCTGTAAGATACAGCAAGGAGCCGATCATTTCTCTATAAACAATTACGTTTACAGGCTTTCCATTTGGATCTTTGTTGAGAGAGAGTGGAGGATCCATTGGAGTGTTTATAGATGAACTATTGGATAGATCAAACTTCTTCAGCATGTCATGAACATACTTACTTTGACTGATAAAGATACCTTTATCTAATTGTTTGATCTGAAGACCTAAAAAGAATGTTAGTTCTCCCATCATGCTCATCTGGTATTCTTTCTTCATGCAATCAGCGAATCGAAAACATAAAGAGGGATTAGTGGAACCAAATATAATATCATCGACATAAATTTGGACTAAAATGATATGACCTTTAACTTTCCTAAGAAATAAGGTCTGGTCAATGTTTCCACGAATAAATTTCTCAGAGATGAGAAACGAGGAGAGGGTATCATACCAAGCACGAGGAGCCTGTTTTAACCCATAAAGAGCTTTATCCAAACGATAGACGTGGTTTGGATACATWGGGTCAAGAAACCCTGGAGGTTGTTCAACATTGTGATAACCGGGTCTTGGTTATCACTTGAGGTAACTAATACATGATTATTTATTATGTGCTTACGTGATAGCATGATAAACTGATATATTTGATCATGCGAGTATGTGAAATTTTGTGCATAAGTATGTATGCATAATGTGAATATGTATGGCAAAATGTGTTAGTATGCATGAGCTTAAATATGCATAAAAGTGCATGTATGATATTGTATATATATATGCATGAAATTGGTGGAGGAATGCATGCATGAGAAGTATATGTATGTATGCATATGGAGGTTGTTTTATAGCCGCCTTCCAAATTAGGAAGGGTATAAAAGGAGGATGAAGCCTCCATTCACCTCTCTTGCCATTTTTGTGAGCTAGTAAGTGATTTAAAGAAAAGTGTGGTTATCGGATTATATTTTGACTGGATTCAAGAAGTGGTTTTCAAAAGAAAGCGCAAAAGGTGAGTAATTTTGATTCATCTTATTTTATCTAAAAAATGATTCCTCATAATTTGAATACTGATTTGATTTAGGAATTATTACCCGGACTTGGTTATAAATCGAATATGTGTTGTCTGGATTTGTTATAAATAGGACATAGTATTGTCCAGTTTAAGAAGAAATCGAGCATAAAATTGATCGGATTATTATGTTAGAGATTTTATTTTTGAAAACCGGATAAGTGTTTTAAGCGTAGAAGTAGGAATACGATCAAGGGTTGTTCGGATTAATATAAACCGATTGATATATTGTTCGGTTAAAGTCATAAACCGGGCGTGGTTGTGGGCGGACTAAGTAATCTGTTTGAGGATTTAATTTAAAAAGTGTTAGAAAAATGGTATATGTAAATCTGACAAGAGAATGTATTGTCCAGATTGGTAAATCGGACATATGTCAGTGTTGTCCGGATTGGTTTATCGGCCAAGGCTTGACCGGAGATGAAGTCCGGCCAAGTCTATGTTGACCGGATTTATGTTTTGACTAAAGTATTGTTCAAACAAATCATCATTATAATATTCTTTTATAATATAAAATGAGAATTTTGATAAATATGATTTTGAACTGATGATGTTCCATTAGGACATTTATGACTGCGGTCTGTTCTAATTGGAAATATTTTATAAAATGTTTTGATGGGGAAATTAGGGTGGCATATCAATGAGAGGTGTACCATGGGATAAGGGTGGCATATCAAGGAGATGTGTACCTTTGGATATAAGGGTGACATTTGTATGTGTGATATGTGATATGTGATATAACTCTTACTATCATATCCTTTAAGATTACTGTGATTTGGAATCTTTATTTCTTTGTGACTTGAAGATTTAGAATCAGAGTTCCTATGGAAAATTATAGTCTGGATGTTATGGAGAAATTGATAACAGGGTTTTGGCCTGAGACTTTGAATAAACCTTGTTTAATTGAAAAGATTTAAAAGTGGCATTATGAGAAACCTGGTTGGTTCAAACCTATTTGGGTTTGGATGTGTTATTTAAAAGCCGATAAATTGGCTTTGGAATTGGAAAGGTATTGGTATCATGTTTTACTTGTACATATATGGTTATATATATATATATATATATATATATATATATGAAAGTTGATTTAAATAAAGTTTTGGTGATTTTCGCCCTGCAATGACATAGAAAAAGGGATCTCACTAGACCTTCCGGTCTAACCCTCATTTTGTGATTTTAAATATATATTGCAGGAGGTGGTGTCGGTAAAGGAAAGGGGAAAATGTGATATTTTCCATTATGCATATCTGTATGAAGATTTTCCTATAATGGGTATAGTTTTGATAGATGAACGTTTATTAGTACAAGGAATCTATTTTGAATTTTCGGATCCTGTATTATGTATGGTAGATTCTTGTACTAAGGGACTTGAATGGTGTACAAACATGTATTTCTTGTAATTGAAGTATGTGTTATATGCAATGTGTGGGATGGGGTGTTACAAACATAAACTTCCTCTTGAAGTTTTCCATTAAGGAAAGCGCTCTTTACATCCATTTCGTAGACTTTAAAGTCTCTATTGGCAGCAAAGGCTAGGAAGAGTCGAATTGGTTCGAGTCTAGCCACTGGTATGAAGGTTTCGTCATAGTCGTTTCCTTCTTCTTGTCTATAACCCTGAGCAACAAGTAGAGCCTTGTTACGACGTACCACACCTTCTTCATCCAACTTATTTCGATAGACCCATTTGGTGCCTATTACGGTTTTGTCAGAAGGACGTGGGACAAGGTACCAGACGTTGTTCCTATCAAACTCAATGAGCTCCTCTTGCATGGCAAGGACCCAACTAGGGTCTGATATAGCATCATTGATTTTCTTGGGTTCAACTAAGGAAAGAAAGTTGACAAAGAGATAGATATTTCCTAGACCACGACGAGTCTTGATACCTGCATCTGGATCACCAAGAATTTGATGAATTGGATGGTCTTTAGTCCATCGTTGAGCTGGTAGAGGATTATCATCTAAGTAGATAGCTTCAGAAATAGAGGATGAGGCTTCAGTTGCAGTGTTTTAAGAGATTGTAACAATTGCTAGAGGAGCCTCAGATTCAGCGACTAAAACAAGTTCAGATGCTAAAGGCATTTCATTCACTGATTGATCAGTGTTTGAAGTAGAAGGAGGAAAACAGCTAATGGGCACAACATCGATCTCTGAAGAAGATACGTTGGAGTGACTAGTTGTAACTAGCATGATTAATGGTTCATCTTCAGCTTCAGGGTCTTCAGAGTTAAGAGAAACGCTGAAGGAAGCTTCGGGTTGTCCATAGTGAGAGAACATCTAGTTTTCTAATTCGTCATCATCGTTTAAGATGGGTTTTGAATTAGCTGATTGTGATTCATCAAAAGTGACATGGATAGTTTATTCTATCATTTGTCTTCGTTTGTTGAATACTTTGAAGGTTTTGGATACTGAAGAATATCCAAGAAAGATTCCTTTATTAGCTTTGGGATCGAACTTTCCGAGTTGATCACGGTTGTTGAGAATATAACATGTGCAACCAAAGATGTGTAGAAAGCTAATAGAAGGCTTTCTTCCATGGAAAAGTTTATAAGCTGTCTTTATGAACCTCTTTACGATCATAGACCGATTTTGAGTGAAACAAGCGGTGTTGACAGCTTCAGCCTATAATTGAGTAGGGAGATGAGATTTGCTGAGCATTGATCGAGTAGCCTCTATGATTGTTCGATTTCTTCTTTCAGCGACCCCATTTTGCTGAGGAGTTCTCAGTGAAGAAAAGTTGTGAGAAATTCCCTTGTCCTCAATGAAGTTGTCCATTATACTATTTTGAATTCAGTACCATGGTCACTTTTAATAGATCGTACTTTGATGTTGTTAAGTACTTCAATTTTCTTGATAAATGAAATGATGTCTTCAGGTGCTTCATCTTTGGATCTGAGTAAGAAGACCCAAGTGTACATGGAATACTCATCAACAATGACGAGTGTAAACTTCTTTCTAGCGATAGATTGCACATTGACTGGACCAAAGAGATCCATGTGCAGTAGCTGAAGAGGCGCAGTCACTGAAGAGATTTGCTTTGATTTAAAGCTTGCTCTTGTGTGTTTTCCTTTTTCACACGCTAAGCAAAGAGATTCCTTTGCAAAGGAGTGTTGAGGAAGACCAGTGACAAGATTATTTTTAGACAGCTCACTGAGTGTCTTGAAGTTAAGATGAGAAAGCCGTTTGTGCCATAGTTAGTTGATATCTAAAGAGACTTTAGAGAAGAAACAGCTGTTCTCAGTGATAGAAGAATCCATATTGTTGATATAGACATCCTCTAAGTGAGAACCGGTCAAGGCAACCTTATCATCTTTGTCGTAGACATCGCATGAATTCTTAGAAAATTTCACTGTGTAGTCCTTGTCATACAGTTGACTGATGATGAGAAGATTGTGCTTCCGTCCTTCAACATATGCAAGTCATTTGAACGTGGTTGCACCATTGGTTAATATACAAAAACCTTTGGTATATCCTTTTCTATCACCTCCGAAAGTCACGGAAGGTCCTCTTTCTTCTTTGTAGTTGATAAGCAGGGATTCGTCTCTAGTCATATGTCTTGAGCATCCACTATTTAGATAGCATATGCCTTTGACATCTTGAACAGGAGAAGAGGATGAGGGATCATTTGAAGTAGATGTCTCTGAATCATCTTCATTGACATCCTTGGCCATTAAACAGAGATAGGCCATATCTTCCTCATCAGATGATGATTCATCAGATAAATCAGCCCAATCATGCTCTTCAGCGATAAGACCCTTGGCCTTTCGCTGGTGATTCTTCATCTTCTTGTACTTCTCCTTCAGCTTCAGGTATTTATCATCCCTAGACCTGAAGGAGGATGGGGATTTGAAAGATGGCGTCGCAGTCTTCTTAGATCTACATTCACATGCAAAGTGACCTGTACAATGACAGTTGTAGCAGAACGCTGAAGCCTTGTCTATTTTATTAGACTTTGGCTTTTCCTTTAAGGTCAGTGAAGGGGATATGCGGAAGTTACTTTTGTTGGCGAATCTCCTAATAGATTTAGTCTATAATGCCAGGGAGTTATCAAAATCTGTAAGATCAGATTATGATACATCCTCAAAGTTAGTAGAATCTAACTCTGTAATAACAATAGGAGGAAGAGAAGAAGAAAAAGAAGAAGAAGGGGTTTTAGCTAAAGCTTCTTCAGAGATGAAAGCTAAAGGAGAGCTTTTCATTTCTCTGGAATCTTTGATTAGGTTCCTTTTCAGCTGACAAGATTGCTCATAATTAAGCAAGATCCCGTAGAGAGTAGAAAGAGAAAGAGAGGACATGTCATTAGACATCTTGAGACACATGGAATAAGTGTCCCAAGATTCAGGGAGACATTCTAGAAACTTAGTTAAAGTTTCAGAATTAGAATATTTCCTGCCTACAGTCCTAAGATCAATATGAAGACAAGTAAAATGTTGATGTACTTCAGACAATGTCTTAGTTTTTCCACATAGAAAGCTTTCATACTGCCTTACTAAGTTGATCTTTCTTGATTCTTGAACCTGAGAGGTTCCTTCATATTGAGCACATAAAGTGTCCCACATGGATTTAGAGGTTATGAGTTTCATCACAGAGTGATAAACCTTATCAGGAAGAGACATAGCTATTATAGACCTAGCACGAGTATCTATAGCTATTTTCTTCTTGTCTTCATCACTCCATTGGTGAGGGAGTTTTGGAATCTGCAGTTCAGGAATCGCGGTAGACATAGCTGTTTCAGGAACAGCTAGAGAATAGAAAATGGTACATATTGTCCATTTTCTATATAGTGTGGAATTTCAGGATCCACACCTTCCAGAAAGAGGGACATCCGATTCTTCCAAAGACTAAAGTTGTCTCGGATAAATCGGGGAGGTTTCGCAAGAGAGCCATTATCTTGAAAGTGTGTGTTTATGTTTTGTAAAGCCATTTTAAAATCAATAAATTTATCTAAAGAAGAAGATAATGTTGGTCCCTTGAGGGTCTACAAGATAAGTAAAACAATTTGTAGAAGGGGGTGGGATGAATACAAACACAATATTTTCAAATTTAAAATGTATATTGATAGAGAAGATCAATACAAATGTTACAAGACTATTTGCAGAAAGATAAGGTAAGAAAACGTATCTAAACAATCTTTAGTTATACACAGATTCTTAGTAAATGAGGAAAGAAATGTTGTAAAGAAAAGTTCTTTTACTTAAGCTTGAGAATGCTCAAAGAAAGAATTAGGTTTTGAGAGTGAGTTGCGCGCACTCTTCATGGAGAAGAAACACTTCTATTTATACCTATTGAATTAAATGTTCATTTAATTCAATATGATAGGGTTAGAGTGCGTGTAAAGACTTAAGAGGAAGGCTTGTCCTTTGCTATAGTGAATAGTACAAAAAGGACTATTCATGAGCAGACATCCTTACCTAAAGTTGGTGGGCAATAGAGTCGACTAGTCAGCTCCGTACCGTACTAACATTTAGAAAGGGTATGTGTTTGTCCTTTGTGTGCATAAGTACAAGACAACAACAATCGTTCTTGGCAAGCTTCCTTTGATCGCTGAATGCTGGAATAACCTGGAGGTCTCTTCAGTATTCGCTGAGGCTTGAGTAGTCTTCACACATATGTAGACATGCTTGTAATTACTGAGTACCGCTTCAGATCACGTACTCGCCAGTCTCTAATCTTCAGTTTCAGTCTTCGACTTTGGCTGAAGGTTCTTTGGTGTGAGTGTTGTGTTCTTGAAGTATCGCCGTCTCTGATTGAATTACAATACAAGTTCTTCAACGATCACTGAACAGGCTCAGTGATGATCGCTAGAACTGAAAAGACAGAAACATAAATACAACGTATAAGTGAAAAGGGATTATCATCAAATCACTGAGAGAGAGGATCTACAATCTTCCCCTATTTGATGATAACAAGACAACATAAAGAAAGTTGTCTTATCAAATAATAGTAAGGAAAAGTTACATATAAAGTAAATGTCCCTTTTTACTATTTTGGGATCTTTTTTAGTGAGTCAGTCTTTGCTTGGAAATTTTCCTTAAGTCATATTTAAGAGAAAATTACAAGTATGGAAACTGAAAGCTTATTCACTGACTTATAGATTGTCAATGAATGTAAAAAGTAACACTGAAATTTTCCTTCAGGGATCTTTTTCAGTGAAATACAAGAAATACTCATTTTATCATTGGTAATATTACAAGTAATTAAGTACATCTCTAATACTTACAAACTGGAAGATTAATCACTGAAAGTAGACATATTAAAATAGATTTACATGGAAAAGTGAACAATATTACAAAAAGAGAACCTATTCTAGAACACTCAGATCTATGTAGCTAGGTACATCTTCACCAAGGTTTCTTCGACGTAGGCATTCCCTTCGTATCTTCAAGTCCACAACTTTTCCAGGCATGCTATCATCTATCCAGAGCAAGAGGTAAACCAAATGACCCATTGTACATAGATGTAGCTCTGACATTCTCTGAAATCTGACTTCACTTTCATAGTCAAGAAATATAACTCCTAACTCAGGTTTGAAATGCACAACCTTGGGTGTATAGGGACCCTTATCTGGCAAGTCAAGATTCAGCATAGAAATGTCTATACTCTCATGACCCTTTAGGATTTCATCTTAGGAGAACCTTGTTTCATGTTCGTTCCTTAGGAATGGTCCATCATTAGGATCAAAGAGCTTGTGTTTCTTCTTCCCACCTTTCTTCAGAGAAGGCCTGTCAAGGACTGCGACATACCTGGACATCCGTTTGATGAGATCGCTGATGGTGTCCTCGATAATCGCCTTATGTCATGACTTGGATCGTTGAATGGCTTGCCTGATCTCCATCCATTCGCTGTATCCATATCGGCCAAGGAGGAAGGGTAATCGGTGATGGCATCGAGATTGTCCCTGGTGATGAGTATTGAGACCAGTGTTCCACCGTCTTTTGAACGTCCGTTGATGCTGACGCTGATAATCGGGCGGGGACTGACTCTTTTCTTCAGCTTTGCTTTGCTCCATTGCTTGTCCTTTTCCACCAGCTTCAGGTTCTTCTCATGCTCAGTTTCTGTAATGGATAGAAGTTTAGCCTGGGCTTGGACAACGTTCACCTTCTTCTTCGACTTTCTCTTATGGAGAATCTTTGCAGCTAGTGACTTGGTCAACTTTAAGCTATCTTCAGTTTGCTTCTTCTGAAGCTCTAGCTCTTCTTCAGCCCCTAATGCCTCGAGTCTTTCAGCTTCTGAAAGGAAGTCAAACTCACCACCACTAGAGGTACGAATAGGGATTTTTACTCTAGTATGGTCGAGTGACTCCTTTAGCTGATCCATCTGTTAGTCGGTGGGAGCACTAGAGACAGGGTTTTCAGGGATCTACTCCAGTTGACCGCAGGTGGTTGATGGAATTTGAAGTTGATATAGAGAAGTGACTACTACCTAAGAGGTAGAGTCTTCAAATAAGGGTTGAGGGATATTAAAGAGTACCTTCAGATTCCCTTCTTCAGCGACCGCTTTTCCTTTCGACTGGTGGTCCTGGTTCTTTGATGGAGCAGACTGCGACGGATGCTGGAGCAGGATCAGAAGCAGCAACAACATCCTCATCTCTCCCTCTCTAGCTAAGACTTGAGAGTATAAGTCAGAGAGTTCGTCCACACGTTGATGCTGGAGAACCATCATCTACTCTAGCTTTGACAGAGCACTGGCTAGAGTTGTTGTTGCCTCACGCGTCTCATTAAGCTGAGTGCGATCATCACTAGAGAAAGAAGATGAGAACACTGGAGCTGGTTAATGGACAACATCCAGGATCTGCTGAAGAAGTCCCGTCTGCTGAAGGGCGAGAGCCTGAGCATCATCAGCCCTGCTAGAGAGAACAACAATGGCTTCAGTGTTGGCTCAAACAGCTTCTTGGAGAGTCAGGAGGTGACTCTGAACTTCTTGAACGTCGGCTTGGAGAGCTGAGAGGTTCGCATCAAGGTCATCCTTGCGGAGCATCGCTTGGTGAACTTCAGTTATCCTGCAGAGAACTGAATCAACGGCTTGGAGGAGGAGTTTGACGTCAGATGCCATATCATAGTCATCAACAATCTCTTCATCCTCTCCAACTTCTTTCTCGCCCCCGTCCTCTTCCTGTTCTTCAGCATCTGGCTGATGCATAGAAGAAGGACCTGCAACAGAGGAAGTATGAGCAACAAAAGGCTCAAGGTTAGTAGAAACGAAAGGGTAGGAGGATGGAATACCTGAGGAGCCATCAATGACATCCAAAGGATTGTCACTGGCGTGAGCACAAATGTCGTCGAGAGGATAGACATCTGTATAATGAGGAGCATCAAGAGGAGCAACCTCAGGTTCAGTGGTGTGTGTTTCAGTATCAGGGAGGACGGTCGCTGATACATCATCAACACGTGTAAAGACCAAAGAAGAAGGAGAAGAGAAAATGGTTGAGACGAGACGTGGGTGGTCAGCGGTGGCGGCGCTGATGTTCACACCTTCAGTGATTTGGGTCACTGAGGTGGTTGGGGTAGGTGCCACTGATACGACAATGATAGGAGGAATCACTGAAGAGCGAGGAGGGTTAGCTAAAGGTGCCTCGGGGTTAAGGCTAGTTTCAATAGCTGAAACCTGTCGAGAGGTTTCAGCCAGAGACGTGGCTATCCCCTTTTTTGCCTTCTTGGCTCTCTGAGGAGAACCAAGAGTTGGTTGAGAAGGTCGTTTAGAGGAGGTTTTGGTGGCTGGGCTAGACTCAGGGGGGTTACCCTTGTCCTGGCCACTTGAGGATAGGAGGTAGTGAAGGACATTATAGAAGAGAGTGCCACATCTGTCCCTCAGCTTATGATCCAGAATCCTTGATCCAAGCTTGGAAACCTGGAGGTTACCTTCCGTGGAGTAATGATCTCCAAAGATCTTAGCAAAGACCATTGAAAGAAACCTGGTGTAAGGCACCACCTTTTCTCGCTGACGCTTGTTCAACTTCAGCACCAGATCATCGAAAATGACAGCAGCATAATTTATATTGTGACGCTGGATCGCAGAAACGCCTATTGTCAAGGCGATCCTAGAGGCCTGGTCCTGACCTCCAGTCTTTCCACCCATTGACTGGATGAAGTGAGAGAACAGGTATTGCCAGATAGCTGACATCCTGTTCTTCTTGATCTTCGATAAGGACTTCATGGGAGCATTTGAGTCCTTCATTGGCCATTGATAGCCAATGGCATCGAGACACTCAATGATCTCGGCCATTGTGGGTTCGTTGTCGTAGGGGCCTTTGGGAAGACGAAGAGCCGTCCTCAAGGTGTTCACGCCAAACTTCACTTCCATGCGGTTGAAGGTGAAGTTGACCAGTTCAACTTGTCGTCCAGGCTTGACCTCGACGTCCACGACCTCAGCAGTGAACCAGAACTGCTGGAGAAGTTCTTTGACCATGATGGGTTCATGGTTGAGAGCGAAGCCGAGCGACGACTGTTTGAGAAAGTCGGCCTCTTCTTGGTAGTCTGCCTCGGATGAGGGGATATCCAACAAGGCGGGGTTACCCCTATTGCTGATCTAGTCACCAAGGCTGAGTTCCAAGCCTTCATTGACAAAGTGATGCGGTCCTTGGATGACCTTAAACTCATCATTCAGGGACTGGTGGAAAATCAACCCGCACCCAACACCCAAGACCTCCCCTAGTCCCTTGCCATTATCCAACGCCACCTCGACCAACTTGATTCCCAAACCCAAACCACCTCTTYCCGCCTCCATATCCTTCAACAACAAATCAMCCAACAACACAATACTCTTTCATCCCTAGCCACCCAGCGCAACCAAGTTCTTCTCCAATCCATTGCCACCCTCACGGCTCAGGCAACTGAGACCGATGAGAACCTTACCTATATCATCTCCCAACTCCAAATCCTCACCCGCACCCTTAACCAACTACCCTCCTCCATTCCCTCCCAAATCCCCCAACCCTCCACTTCATCAATCGATGAATCCCTCACCACCCTCACCCAGCAAATARCCTCCATACAAGACACCCTCACCCAATTACCCGCTGYTATCCTTGCCCCAACTCCACAACCCATCCCTCTCCCATCCCCTCCCTCTGYAGGCCCATAATTCAAAAAYGCCTTTTCCTCCTTTACTGCAGAGGTGAGGCACCTAATCACCWACCTCCCATTCCCCCCTTCCACAGCCACCTCCATGCCACCACCACCATCGGCCTCCACCGACTACGCCACCAAAGGGGACATGCACGCTCTGTCCCGGGCACTGGTTTCTTCGTTCCACGAAATCAGTGCCATATTTGTTCATCGGGCCATCCAACCAACCAGGGCCTTAACTCAAACATTGGCCGATGAACAGCGCCGTACCACCTCTCTCCTCAAATCAATGGAGACCACGCAGAGACGAGCATCCCTGAGGGAGCATCTCAAAGCCCTCAGGAGGGACAAGAAGAAGAAGWGGTCTCAAGCCTCTTGCTCAAGCAGCCGTCCGTCTAAGCGACGATGCCACGATGACCAAGACCCCGATGATCAAGGCCTTGGCCCTTGTGAGGGGGAGAATGAAGAGACGGCTGCACAAACAACATCTGCTGCACCACAGCAACCAGCACCACAACCNCCCGATGATCAAGGCCTTGGCCCTTGTGAGGGGGAGAATGAAGAGACGGCTGCACAAACAACATCTGCTGCACCACAGCAACCAGCACCACAACCACCACCACCATAGCAACCAGCACCACAACCACCACCACCATAGCAACCACCACCACACCAACAAGCACCCCAAGGAACCCAAGCTAAGAAACCAAAGGCTTTGTCCTCTGATGATGTACATATTGTATATGTTCCCTTAGCAACAATCCTAGCAGACCCCATCGTGTTGAGCTCGTCAACCGATGAAGAAACTTCAACCCCACAAACACAAACAAATCAACCTACTTCCTCACCTACATCAAACCTACCCTTAACCCCATCACCTACACCAAGCACAACTCAACCCTTTACCTTTTACACCTCACCAGAAACAACCCAACAAGCCTCACCCCAACAACCAGAACAAACAACAACCCAAACCTCTTCTCCTACACAACCTGAACCCACAAGTACTCATCCTTCATCACCCTAACCAACAGAAACCCATCAACCTGAACCCACAAGTACCCATCCTTCATCACTCCAACCAACAGAAACCCATCAACCTGAACCCACAAGTACCCATCCTTCATCACCCCAACCAACAAAAACCCATGAACCTGAACCCACTCATCCAACCAAACCCGTGGTGCAAGCAGATATTCCATCTTCCTCTAGGCATCCTCCAGCAGGCCTAGTRGATRAAATAATTCAGCAAATGGAGTCAATGAGAAGAATACCTCAAGCGCCAACCAGGGAGCCTGTATTGATRGAGAATATCCATCAATACCTATATCGTGATCGTGAAGAAAGCCTGTCAACCAATCCTCCTATTTTATCGCCAGAATCGATGAATCTTCTGCACCATCGTTTTGTAAGACAGACAACTCAAGATCCGCGTGCTGTCTTTTCAAACGATGGTATAAGAAGAGTTATTGATTTAAAAATCAGATCATTCGTCAATAGAGCCATAAGATATATCGAGTTCAGCGTGGAAAGAGCTCATGGGGAAGTTAGCGTCTTCAACAAGAACGACCTCATCAATGTCAATCCATATGACTTGATGGAGTTATATGCCTACACAGCTCAACGGCATGATCATGGAATAAGGTTTGGAATGGTGAACAGAGCTGTTGTTAAGACGATGGAGTTCCTGGTACAACTAAGAGCGAAGACAGATTTCAAAATCGTGCTAAGGATGGGCATTGAGAGACTTTCTTGCACTCCACCGAATGTAGAACTCCAAGGCCTGCAAGAAATACGTTCTGCCTCTGTTCTGTCTCAACCCGAACTCGGACTTGTTTACAAGGATGAGTTTGGGGTTAAGAAGTTCTTCAGAAGATCTGAAGCCTTCAAGTATTCAACAGAAACACTTGAATGGTTTCAGAAAATTATTAGAGACAGACTGGGTAGAAGTTACGT
>NW_020200754.1:32461-35699 GCF_001531365.2 Cynara cardunculus var. scolymus
TACTGTTTTTGAATTCAGTGCCATGGTCACTTCTAATAGATCGTACCTTAATGTTGTTGAGTACTTCTATTTTCTTGATGAACGAAATGATTTCTTTAGGTGCTTCATCTTTGGATCTGAGAAAGAAGACCCAAGTGTACCTAGCATACTCATCAACAATGACAAGTGTAAACTTCTTTCCAGCTATGGATTAGACGTTGACTGGACCAAAGAGATCCATATGCAATAGCTGTAGAGGTGCAGTCACTGAAGAGATTTGCTTAGACTTAAAGCTAGCTGTTGTGTGTTTTCTTTTTTCACATGCTTAGCAAAGAGATTCCTTTGTCAAAGAGTGTTGAGGAAAACAGTGACAAGATCATTTCTTGACAGCTCGCTGAGTGTCTTGAAGTTGAGATAAGAAAGCCGTTTGTGCCATAGCCAGTTAATGTCTGACTAGGCTTTAGAGAAGAAGCAGCTGTTCTCAGTGAGAGAGGAATTCATATTGATGATATATACATTCTCTAGGCGAGAACCGGTTAAGGCAACCTTATCATCTTTGTCAATAATGTGACATGGATTCTTCAAGAATTTTACTGTGTAGTCTTTATCACACAGCTGACTGATGCAAAGAAGATTGTGCTTCAGTCCTTCAACATATGCAACACGTTTGAATGTTGTTACACCATTAGTTAATATACCAAATTCTTTAGTATATCCTTTTTCGTTTCCACCAAAGGTTACAGAAGGTCCTCTTTCTTTCTTGAAATGAGTTAGCAGGAATTTGTCTCCAGTCATATGTCTTGAACATCTCTATCAAGATACCATATACCTTTGACGTCCTGTACAAGGAAACAATTTAAGAATGCTATTGGTACCCAGCTATTGGGGTCCAACGTTGTTAGAGGCATCATCTACTGGTGCTGAAGAATCAATATCAATATATGGCATCACTAAACCTAAAGAGGTTTGAGTGGAAGGAGGAACATCCTCTGACACTACTAAAGTAGTTTCAGTGGAAGTCTTCACTGAGCCTGAAGAGGAGGCTTCAGTGGTGGGAATAACAATGTCTAATGCTGAAGATTTGTTAGTAGGAGATATCTTTGCTGAGCCTGAAGAAGAGGCTCAAGCGGTTTGCTTCACTTTGGTTGCTTTTGCAGCCTTTGTGGATGATTTCACCTTGGTTGATTTCACCTTGGTTGATTTCTCAGCCTTGGCTACTTTCTTACCCTTAGCTGGTGAACCAGCCTTGACGGTAGAAGGACACTTGCTGGCAATATGTGTTTTCTCACAACAGTGTTTGCACTTTCTAAAGCTGAAGATAACTTTAGGGCCAGGAAGTATCAGATTAGAAGAGGGACCAACTCCAAGGATTCCCTTCTCATTGGTTCTTGGAGGAACCTTTGAGGATATGGATTCCTTAGATGAAAAGTTCACCTTGAGCTGAGACTTGGAAATCTGAGAAGGTTCAGACTTCCTAGTCCCTGAAGAAGAAGAAGAAGCTTTACAAGATGAAGGAATAGACCTTGATCTATTATACTTGTTAGACTTCTTAGGAAGGGGTGCTGTGACAATGGATTTACCTTTGTCATTGCAACCAGAACTAGAAGGAGTTCCTTCAAGATGACTCTCAGTAAAAGAAGACTAAGAGGAAGAAGTGTTAGGAATAGAAGAGACGAAGGTGCCAAATTTGAGCATGGACCTGTTTGTAACATGTTCTTCCTGATCATAGGAGAATCCTAGACCAGTTGTTATCTTGGCGGAGATCTGAGCGTTGATGATCATAGAGGCTTTGAGAGAAGCTTTGCACCACCCTTTAATGGTAGCTTTCTCAGCCTTAAGTTCAGTGATTGCTCGCTCACGCTCATCGATAGCCTTTTCGCGTTCAACGGTGATGACTTGGTTTACAATAACCTGATCCTTAAGATTTTCCTCGACAAAGGTCAGCTCTTTGATCTAAGAATGGTAAATCTTCAACTGTTCTTGAAGATCAACATTAAGCATTTCTGCTTTAGATTTGCGATTGAGGGCATTGTAAAGATCAACCGTCAACGTATCTAGTGCGGAAAGACTAGAAGAAGAAGAGGGTTCATTCAGGAAACATACCTGAGTAGTAGAAAAGGTAGATGGCCTAGAAGAAGTAGATGCTTCTGAAGACTCTTCAATTGCATCTTTGGCCATCAAGCAAAGATAGATTGTATCTTCCTCATCAGAAGATGATTCATCGGATGAATCAGCCCAATCATGCTCTTCAGCGATAAGACCTTTAGCCTTTCGTTGGTTGTTCTTCACCTTCCTGTACTTCTCCTTCAGTTTTTGTTGGTCCCAGATCTCTCAATAACACTAATAATCTAGTTATGAATAACCAAATTATAGTGATTTAATGAAGAAAGTTATGAAGTCTCAAGAATAAAATAAGAAAATTTAAGAACAACTTTGAGCTTCAATGGTTTTACTTTATAGATTCAGAAATGTAAAACAAAGAGTAAAAGCCTTATTTTTACAATAGACCTAATCATCTATTTATTCTAAACGATTATTAAGAAGATAACTATCTAATGCTACTTTCTAGCAAATCGTCTAGCTAACATATAGGGTGTATCTTTCACATGGATAAACATTAACAATAAGATAAACTTGAATTCTAGCTGTTGATTTGTCATCTCCAGCTGTCATTCATGGTATGATGATTTCATCCTTATCTTCAAATCTTCATTGCATGGTTGGATGGAGTGCTGGAAAATCTTCTAAGTGTTGATGGCCAGAGGATCGATGAGAATGCTTCTTTCCATCGCATCCTTGAACATGTCCATTGATCCTCTGGTTGAACTTTGTCCATCGGTCCAATGGTTGAACTATCCATCGATCCAATGGTTGTGTAACGCCCTAACCCACACATTGCATGTAACACATATATTTCATACCAAAGAAATACATATTCATATACATTTGGGTCCCATAGTACAAGAAACTATCATGACCAAATACAAGGTCCAAAAATTCAAAATACAATCTTGTACTAAACAATAAAACTAATCATCAGAAGCAATTCCTCATCCGAAATGCATATAAGAAAATCATTAAATCTTTTCCTTTCCTTTACCTCTTACACCTCCTGCAATACATATTTTAAAATCACAAAAATGAGGGTTAGACTGAAAAGTCTAGTGAGTTACCCTAATCATGTAATTGCAGGGTGAAGGATCACCAAAACCTTTATAAAACAACTATTCATATATATATATATATATATATATATATA
>NW_020200754.1:36837-37618 GCF_001531365.2 Cynara cardunculus var. scolymus
CACACATACATACATAGCACATGCATGCATCATATGAATATATATATATATATATATATATATACCATGTATTTCTAAATACATATATATATATATATAAATATATATTCGATTAATACCCAACTTCACATATTGGCATGTATTGATTTATCATGCAATCACGTAATCATTTAATTAAATAATCACGTATTAAATACCTTGGGTAATAACCAGGATCCGGTTATTACATTATCCACCTCTCAAGAGAATTCCGTCCCAGAATTCCTTTAACCAAAAAGCCACGGGTATTCTGATCTCATCTTTGACTCCAATTCCCATATCACTTCCGGTCCTTTGTGAAACTTCCACTGTACTTTAACCAGACTTATCTCTTTGTTTCTCAATACCCTTATCTTTCTGTCAATTACAACTTCGGGTGTTTTTACAAAATTCAATTTACTGTCTAATTGAATTTATGGCAAAGGTATAGCTATATTCGGATCAGCCAAACATTTCCGCAGATTCGACATATGAAAAGTGTTATGAATCCGATTCAGTTCTTCTGGTAGCTCTAACTGATATGCTACTGGCCCAATTCACTTATATATTCTGAATGGCCCAAAATCGCCTACATCAAATTCAATGGATTTTCGACGATTATCTGTGTAATATTCAGGTTTTAATCTTTTTGATTTAAATATATATATATATATATATATATGGGTGTGTGTAGTATTTTGGAGGAGAGGAAAGGCGGCTAGAGGCACCGCCTACATATTCCTTTACTGCTATAAATAGGAAT
>NW_020200754.1:39848-42588 GCF_001531365.2 Cynara cardunculus var. scolymus
AATCCGACAACATTTCAAGAGGCAGTTGATGCTGCTGAAATATTGGAACARGATATTAACCGGCAACCGCAAGAAAGGGTTGGAGAGAAAAGAAAAGGGGAAACTACGGTAACTGATTTCCGTAGACCGAGGTTTATGGAAAATGTGAATCAACCAGTCTCAAGGTTTAATGATAAGGCGTGTACTCGATGTCATTAAATACATCAGGAAAATTGCAATACATAATCTTGAGTATGCTTTAAATGTCAGGAACCTGGACATATAGCTCGAGACTGTCGGATGACGCAGAGATGTTTTACTTGTAATTCATCTCAACATATAAGTGCTGATTGTCCGCAAGCAAAGAATCGAGGGTTTGGTTTTATTGCAGGTCGGGGATCTGGATATTCTGGGGGTCGAGGATCTGGGTATGTGTCAATAGGTCATGGGCAAATGGATAATCGTGTTAGTCCAAGTGGACGGGGAGGGACAAGATAGGCAGAGTCTAATGTAAAAGAGAGAGCCTTTCAGATGACGAGAGGTGAGGCGGAAGAGCACCCTGAAGTGGTGACAGGTACATTCCTTGTTAATTTAGTATGTGCCAAAGTTTTATTTGATTCGGGTGCAAATCGTTCTTTTGTGTCACCATCATTTGTTAACTGCGCACATTTAGAATCTAAAGCATTGAGTGAGGATCTAATTGTGGAAACAACCAATGATAGTGAAGTTTTGATTAAGGAAAGAATTGATGAATGTGTTATAAGTATAGAAGGATGTGAGGTGCCTATAAGTTATTTCCTTTACCTTTAAGGGAATTTGATATAATTATAGGCATGGATTGATTAGCTGAAAACCAGGCTAATATAATCTGTAATGAGAAGATGGTTCATATAGACTTACCTGAGAAAGGAAGAGTTGTGATTTATGGAGATAAACGGGATCGTTATTCTAGCCTAATTTCAGTTATAAAGGCTAGAAAGTATGTACAGAAAGGATGTGTTAGTTTTCTTGCATATGCTATAGATATGAAGAAAGAGAAGGGAAAGATGGGAGATATTCCAGTCGTAAGGGAATTTCCTGAGGTATTTCCAAAAGATTTGATAAATCTACCTCCAGATTGAATGATAGAGTTTCAGATTGAATTAATTCCTGGAGCAACACCTATTGCGCGTGCACCATATCGATTAGCTCCTTCTGAGTTAAAGGAGTTAATGTCCCAATTGAAAGAATTATTAGATAAAGGTTTTATCAGACCAAGTACTTCTCCGTGGGGTGCACCGGTACTTTTTGTTAAAAAGNTTTAATTTCAATCAATTCATGTTCTTACACTTAAAGTTTGATTTTTACTTTTTCATACTTAGGGGGAGATTGTTAACTCTCATTTCTTTAAATGTAAAAGTATGGAAAAAGTAATACTACAAGTGTTGACAAAAGATGATCTGTCACAGAAGACCACAGAGGACCAATAACAGAAGATGTTCAAGCGTACAAGTCTCAAGTGATAGAACCTCTGTCATGTCTCACAGAGGTTCTGGAAACTGGTCCTCTCCAAAGACAATGCTACAAGACAAAGACGACAGAACCTCTGTCGTGTCTCACAGAGGTTCTGGAAGATTTCCTCTACATCAATATGCCTTCAAGTTATATCCAGCAGAGCCTCTGTGATGTCTCACAGARGGTCTGCAGCCTGTCTTCTGTGTAGATCTTCTTTAGCTGTTTTACTTTGGTTTATTAACTGCTCGTGCTTATCACGTGTTCTTGTCTGTAATCTATTTTTATCGAACGGCTTAGATTAATTTACTTTAGGTCATGTCAGAAAACGGTTACTTGCTTGTATAAATAGCAGCRTAGGCCCTTGTATTTCAGKGTGCTTCRGTATTGTAATTGTCAACATTTTCATTGAATTGAAAATCATTTGAAGCTCTCTCTTGTGTTCATCAATCTTCATTAATGTGTTCTTATTGATTTCTACTTTGGTTGATTCATATCTTTTCTGCTGCATTATCACTGTCAAACAGATCATCCAAGTAAGTATTTAATACCAAGAAACCGAGTTAATCGATCCTACACAGTGCACCAATTCTATCTTTACCAGATGGAATGGAAGATTTTGTAGTTTATAGTGACGCATCAAAAATGGGTTTGGGTTGTGTATTAATGCAACGGGGAAAGGTAATAGCTTATGCTTCAATACAGTTAAAAGATCATGAAAGACAATATCCTACTCACGATATGGAGTTAGCGGCAGTAGTGTTTGCTTTGAAGATATGGAGACATTATTTGTATGGAACTAAGTGCCAAATCTTCACAGATCATAAGAGCTTGCAACATCTGTTTCATCAGAAGGATCTGAATATGCGTCAGAGAAGATGGTTGGAATTGGTAAGTGATTATGATTGTAAAATTTTGTATCATCCAGGAAAGGCAAACGTAGTGGCTGATGCGTTAAGTCGACAAGTGAAAAGTGGAACTATCAAAGCTACAACTTTATGAGTTGAGTTATTACCTAGTATTCAAGAAGAGTTACGAGAATTTCAACATGAGGCAATGAAGGAGGATAAGATTAAACAAGAAAGATTGGGTGGATTAATATCTGATTTGGTGAGAGATGACAGAGAATTTTGGAAATTCCAGAATAGAATTTGGGTACCATGTTATGGTGATCTTAGAAAACGTATTTTGGATGAGGCTCATAAGTCACGTTTTGCGATACATCCAGGTACAAATAAAATGTATCGGGATTTGAAGCAACATTATTGGT
>NW_020200754.1:42694-53275 GCF_001531365.2 Cynara cardunculus var. scolymus
GTAAAGATTGAACATCAGCGTCCCTATGGTAAGTTGTAATCTTTAGAAATTCATGTTTGGAAGTGGGATCATATTACTATGGATTTCATAACCAAATTATCGAGAACATCGAAAGGATATGATGCAATATGGGTGATAGTAGATCGGTTGTCTAAATCTGCACACTTCTTACCTATGAAAGAGTCATATTCGATGGAGAGATTGGCAAAGTTATACATTGATGAGATAGTGACACGACATGGTGTCCCTTTATCAATTGTTTCTGATAGAGATAGTCATTTCACTTTTATGTTTTGGAAGAGCTTTCAGAGAGAAATGGGTTCACAAATTAAGCTAAGTATAGCTTATCATCCTCAGACTGATGGACAGAGTGAGCGCACTATCCAAACTTTAGAAGATATGTTGAGATCTTGTATCATTGATTTTGGAGGGTCGTGGGATAGTCATTTGACTTTGGTTGAATTTGCATACAACAATAGCTACCACTCAAGTATTCAGGCAACACCTTTTGAGGTTCTGTATGGACGAAAATGTAGAACTCCCTTGTGCTGGAATGAAATAGGTGAAAAACAGTTAGCTAGGCCTGAGTTAGTTCAACAAACTGCAGATAAAATTGGAGTAATACGGGAACGAATGAAAGTTGCACAAGATAGACAAAGAAGTTATGCAGATAAACATCGGAAGCCGATTGAGTTTCAAATAGGTGATAAAGTAATGTTGAAAGTATCACCTTGGAAAGGAATGGTACGTTTTGGAAAAAGAGGGAAGTTAAGTCCAAGATATGTTGGACCATTTCCTATTATTGGAAGAGTTGGAGAAGTGGCCTATAAGTTAGAACTTCCTTTGGAGTTAAGTGGAATTCATGACATGTTTCATGTGTCAAATATTAGGAAGTGTCTAATAAGTCCAGATTTGGCAGTACCATTACCTGAGATTAAGGTAGATAAGAGATTATGTTTTGAAGAGACCCCTGAACAGATTACTGATTACAAAGTAAAGAAGTTACGAAACAAAGAGATTGGGTTAGTAAAAGTTCAATGGCGTTACCATAAGGGACCAGACGCCACCTAGGAATCAGAATCGGAAATGAGGATGAAATATTCTTATCTGTTAACTTAATGGAATTTCGGGACGGAATTCTTTTAAGGAGGGAATATTGTAATATTCTGGTTGTTATTTCAAGTTTATATATATATATATATATATATATTTATATATGTATGGGGGTGTGTGTGTGTAATGTATTTATAATGTGAAAATTTAAAAAAATTATTTTTAAATTAAGAAAAAAGGGGAGGTCGGCTGGTTGTTGCCGCCCACCACCTCTCTTCCTTTTTTCATATGTATATAAATAGAGAATTTTGGGGAAGATGAAGGGATACACACATACTATATTTAGAAGGTTTTCTCTGAAGAATCAGTCGGATTACTAAAGAGGAGGATTCAAAAGCTTTGATACTCGATTTCTAAAAGGTGAGTGTATTAAGAGCTTTGAATATAAATTGTTTACATACAATTTATATAGCGTTTGGAACTGGTTAATAAGAATTCTGTTACATTTTATGTGGTTTTTGTTTAAACCGTCTATGTGGTGACCGGACTTTTATCGGGACAATAAACCGTTTAAATGTTGTCCGGAGTCTTTCCTAAACTGGTCAAGAGGTGACCGGATATTGTTTAAACCGGTCAAGAGGTGACCGGATATTGTTTAAACTGATCAAGAGTAGTGCGGTGTATTGACCGGATTACTTCTAAACCGGTCAAAAGTTGGGCCATGTATCGTCCGGTTTACTTTAAACCGGTTAACTTTGTAAGTGATGTATTGTCCGGATTTGTAATCCGGACGAAGATGTTAACTAAATTTCAAGTGTTAAAGTTGACCGGACTTGTTATCCGGACAAGATTGACCGGACTTCAAGTCCGGATAAAGAGATAGAAAGTTTTTGAAATATGTTTGAGATGTAATGGCGGTGTAACCGCGAGAGAGATGTAATGGCGGTGTAACCGCGAGAGAGAGATGWAATGGCGGTGTAACCGCGAGAGAGAGATGTAATGGCGGTGTAACCGCGAGAGAGATGTAATGGCGGTGTAACCGCGAGAGAGATGAAATGGCGGTGTAACCACGAGAAAGATGAAATGGCGCTGTAACCACGAGAGAGATGAAATGGCGGTGTAACCGAGAGAGACATGAAATGGCGGTGTAACTGCGAGTGAGAAACATAAATTTGTTTATGTTTCAGAACAGGTTAGATTCTGAACTGATTGTTTGGAATGTATATTGTTTGTATGAGATTTATACACTCACTAGACCTTTTGGTCTAACGCTCAGTTGTTGGACTAACCTGTTTTGCAGGTCAGCGTACTTTGCAAGATAAGGGCAAAGGAAAAGTATAAATGATGATAATAGTTTGTTCATATATGTATTAAAGATACATTTTTGTTAGTCCATGTTTTGTAATAATACTGTTTTTAGTATTATGAGTATGATGATGTGAATTATTTGTATATGGAATTTTGAGGGTTGTTAAAACAGCTGCTCCAGCAAGAGGACAAGAAGAAGAGGTGGTAGCTATGAATGTGGCTGATCATTCACTCTTGCGCATTCCAATTGTTGCTCCTCCACCACAACCACAAGGACACTGAGCTAGGGTCCCTTCTCAAGGGATCAGGGTTGTCACTCCTGCTATGAGGCAGCGGGTACCTGTCATGCCAAACAGAGCAGATTTAGAAGGCGCAACCAGCGGGCCAAAACGGAAGCATCCTTCTGATCATGTCCAAAAGATCAAGGAAAGTATGGATGCCATGTTCAAGCCAACACCCCTTGATAAACCAATTGAGGACAACGCAGACAACGAGGAGATCTACCAGTTCCTCTACAACCTACGAGAAGAGACACCGGTCCAGAAGATCAGTCTTCATCCTATGGTTCAAGAGCACATCAGGCAGAGATTCCTAGATCGCTACACTAAGCCTATCACTGCAGTCCACTTTGTCGATGGAATAAAGCAAGTCCTAGACATAAAGAAGCGTACGTTCGCGCATAACCAGATTATATTCTACGAGTACACAATGGAGAGGTCTCGTGAACAGATCTATAGGTTCACAGATTGTGACCTTATTAATTTGAATCCATGGGATCTTCTCTCTCTATTCTTCTTTACAGATCACAAGAAGAACAAGGGTGTCAAATACGTTGTTGCCAACTCTGCATACGCTAAACGATGACAGACCTACTCGACTTCATATACAAGTTCGATTTCCAACTAGCTCTGGATCTAGGAGTGGATCAATTGATTGTCGCTGCACCAAATGAAGATTTCTAGGGCATCAACAGCATCCCCTTCTGGACGGTATTGGTGGAACCAGAAGTGGGAGTGGTGTTTCAAAATAAGCATAAAAAGACGATCTTCTTTCGAGACAACTAGAACTACAAGTACTCCAACTCTACTCTGTGCTACACAATAGACGATCTAGTCAAGAGCATAGACAACTCCCTAGGAGCAAAGGAGCGAGCAAGAATTATCCTTAGGTCAATACACAACATGCTGGAGTTTTGTGAACTTCTTAGGAAGTTCATTAGACTTCAAAATGTTTAGGCCTCTTATCTTTTGTAAGTATTTTTCTATCTTTAATTCGATGTAATTTCCATTTCAAATCATATTGTACTTATTTATATAGTAAATGTAAATCATAGGTTCCTTTTAACCTCTTGCTTCAATTAGAGACTCTGTTTTGTAATTCAAGTAAGAGCCTGCCTCATTTACACTTAGGGGAGATTATTAGACCCTAACTTGTGTAAGTGTAAATAATAAGTCTCTTACTCTAGTCGAATAGGACTTAGTCTACTTGAAGCGGTCTGGACTAAAGAGCTCTCATGCAGAAGATCAAGAACCAGAGCTCTTACTCAAGAGTGAAGGTTCAATTCATACAGAGCCGCGTTCTATCCATGTGGACGTTCAAGCCTTGTGCGCTCAAAAGCATAAGTGCTTGACTTAAAGATACAACTCCAAGACCCAGAGCCTTTGCATAGTACATTCAGAGCTTCTGCATATGCAGAGCCTCTTCATAGTACATGTAGAGCTTCTTTATATTCATGCAGAGCTTCTGGCTATCTTGTCCATGAAACGCACGCGTGTTAGCTCAGACATTCTCGCAAGAGTTTAACAGATTTAAGGCGGCTTGACCAAGTCTGCTATGCTTTTCAAGGGAACTCAAAGATAAGGATGCAGACCAGTTAGCTCAGAGTTTCACGCCTATTTTATAGAAAAGTTTGTTAGACCTAGGCGTATATAAGGAGGCTTCCGCTGCGGGTTTAAATTACCTGAAGGAACAGACTTACACTATACGCATTTTCTATGAGATTACATTTGTGCTTCAATTATTCATCTTTTATCAATAAAAGCATTCGGCATATTCATGTTCATTCACTGTTTTACTTTCATCTTTGAATATTCTGATTAATCATCCGAGATACATTGTTTGTTCTTAATTCTCATCTTACATAAATTGTGTTTCTGTCAATTAAGAGTATCTAGGTTCAAGAATACTAAATGTAACAATCCACAATTTCTGTAACATGTATTATATAACAACCACAACTGATAACCAAACGTTATATTGTTAACAAAATATGGGCTAACAAAAACTTTGTTTAATACACTTATATGCATATAAATATTATTGTTTAAACTTTCCCCTTGCCTCTGTTTTGTGTTGTATGATGACCAGCAAAACAGATTAGTCCAATAACTGAGCATTAGACCCAAAAGGTCTAGTGAGTGTATTATATCCATACAAACAACTTACAATTCAAACATCATAATAGGTCAGTCCAATTATATGTATTTTATCTATTATCTCTTACAATTTTTCGCGATTACACCACCATTACATATTTCTCACGGTTACACCGCCATTACATCTTTCTCGCGGTTACACCGCCATTACATCTTTATTGCGAACTTCAAATCAAGCCAAAACCGATAGTGGAATTTTGTCAACTTTAGCTGGATATGAATCCGGTCATCCCTGTCTGGATATGAAATACGGAAAATACTTAGAACCAATAGAGGATATTTCGGACAATGCTTGAGTGGTTTAGCTCTAAGCCAGATAACACCTTGAGCGGTTTAAGGCCATATCAGACAACACATGAACGGTTTAGGATTACCCCGGTTGACACTTAGGCGGTTTAGATTTACACCGGTTGACACTTGAGCGATTTTGATTTACACCGGTTGACACTTGACCAGTTTAGATGAAAATAGGATGACACTACATCCGGTTTAGGATGAATCCGGATAGGCCTTCATCTGGTTTAGGATGAATCCAAACAACCCTTCGTCCGGTTGAAGATAATTCGAATGATATGCAATACATTTCATAATAAGCGAGTTCATATAGCAACTGAATTATATACAAATGATCAATACTCAAAGCATAATACACTCACCTTTTGTTATTGAAATCAGACTTCTAATCTTTGTTCCTGTTGTGCGGTTTGTAATTATTTGTTCCAAGAATAGATCCAAGCCCCAAAAAGTCCTTTTCCTGCATATGCACTTGCTATATGTAGCAAGTGCATAGCCGCCTTTACTCACACCCACATACCCCACTCATGCTTACATAATCGAGTATATGTATGTACAAGAATTTAAACTCTTAAATAAGAACACCAGATATTACAATATTCCCTCCTTAAAAATAATTATGTCCCGAAATTCCATTAAGCTAATAGGTAGGGATATTTCATCCGTATTTCTGATTCTAATTTCCAGGTGGCGTCTGGTCCTTTGTGATAACGCCACTGAACCTTTACAAACCCAATCTTTTTATTTCGTAATTTCTTCACTTTGAAATCGGAAATGAGTTCAAGGGTTTCTTCAAAACACAATCTTTCATCAACCTAAATTTCAGGTAGAGGTACCGCTACATCGGGACTTATTAGACACTTCCTCAAATTGGACACATGGAACGTATATTATGGATTCCACTTAGCTCCAATGGAAGTTCTAACTTCTATGCCACTTTTCCAACCTTTTCAATAATAGGGAATGGTCCAATATATCTTCGGCTCAACTTTCCTTTTTTACCAAAACGTACCATTCCGTTCTAAGGTGATATCTTTAACATTACTTTGTCACCTGTTTGGAACTCAATCGGCTTTCGACGTTTGTCTGCATAACTTCTTTGTCTATCTTGTGCTGCTTTCATACGTTCCCTTATTAGGCAAATTTTATCCACTGTTTGCTGAACTAGCTCAGGTCCAGCTAATTGTTTTTCGCCTATTTCATTCCAACACAAAGAAGTTCGGCAATTTCGTCCACACAGAACCACAAAAGGTGCAGCTTGAATACTTGAATGGTAGCTATTGTTATAAGCGAATTCCACCAAAGCCAAATGACTATCCCATATCCTCCAAAATCTATGATACAAGCTCTCAGCATATCTTCTAGTGTTTGGATAGTTTGTTCACTTTGTCCATCGGTTTGAGGGTGATAAGTTGTACTTAGCTTAATCTGTGAACCCATCTCTCTTTGGAAGCTTTTCCAAAACATAGAAGTGAATCGGCTATCTTTGTCAGAAACAATTGATAGAGGAACACCATGACGTGTTACTATCTCATCAATGTACAATTTAGCCAATCTCTGCATCGAATATGATTCTTTCATCGGTAAGAAATGTGCAGATTTTGATAACCTATCCACAATCACCCATATAGCATCATAACCTTTTGATGTCCTTGGTAGTTTGGTTATGAAATCCATAGTGATGTGATCCCATTTCCAAACTGGAATTTCTAATGATTGACTCTTAACAAATGGACGTTGATGTCCTATCTTCACTTGGAGACATGTCAGGCATTGTTCAACGTGTTTAGCTATATCCTTCTTCATACCTGGCCACCAATAATGTTGCTTCAGATCCCGATACATTTTATTTGTACTTGGATGAATTGCAAAACGTGATTTATGAGCCTCACTCAAGATACGTTTCCTGAGTCCACCATAGCATGGCTCCCAAATTCTATTATGAAATATCCAAAATTCTATGCCATCTTTCACAAATTCAGATATTAATCCACCCAATATTTCTTGTTTAATCTTATCCTCCTTCATTGCATCATGCTGAAATTTTTGTAATTCTTCCTAAATACTTGGTAGTAACTCAACTCGTAGAGCTACAGCCTTGATAGTTCCACTTTTCTCTTGTCGGCTTAAAGAATCGGCCACTACATTTGCCTTTCTTCGATGGTACAAAATTTCACAATCATAATCACTAACCAATTCCAACCATCGTCTCTGACGCATATTCAGATCTTTCTGATGGAACAGATGTTGTAAGCTCTTATGATCTGTGAAAATTTGACATTTCATTTCATATAGGTAGTGCCTTTATATCTTTAAAGCAAAAACTACAATTGCTAATTCCATGTCGTGAGTAGGATACATTTCATGATCTTTTAACTGACTTGAAGCATAAGCAATTACCTTTCCACGTTGCATCAGTAGACAACCCAAACCCATATTTGACGCATCACTATAAACCACAAAATCTTCCAACCCATCTGGCAAGGATAGAATTGGTGAACTACATAACTTATCTTTTAACATCTGAAAGGCCTAAGCTTGTGCTTCATCCCACTCATATTTTATATTCTTCTTTGTCAGCTTTGTTAATGGAGTGGCTATACGAGAGAAATCTTGTATAAACTTACGATAATACCCAGCCAATCCAAGAAAACGTTTGATTTCAGTTAGAGTCTTTGGGGCTTCCCACCTTTCAGTGGCTTCTATCTTAAGAGGATCCACTTTAATGCCCTCTTTTGAAATAACATGTCCCAAAAACTGAACCTCCTGCAACCAAAATTTGCACTTCGACATCTTAGCATACAGTTTTTCTTGTTTCAGTAATTCCAGGAGTTATTTCAAATGATAAGTATGCTCTTCTTCTGACCGAGAATATATCAAAATATCATCAATGAAGACAATCACAAATTTATCAAAATAGGGATGACATACCCAATTCATCATATCCATGAAGACTGCAGGCGCATTTGTGAGTCCAAATGGCATGACCAGAAATTCATAATGATCATAACGTGTACGAAATGCCGTTTTTGACACATCTTCATTCCGAATCTTCAATTGATGGTAACCAGACCGTAAATCAATTTTCAAAAAATAAGTAGCGCCAACCAATTGATCAAATAAATCATCAATTCTTGGAAGAGGATACTAATTTTTTATTGTTAATTTATTCAGCTCTCGGTAGTCAATGCACATTCTCATTGACCCATCCTTCTTTTTCACAAATAGCACTGGCGCACCCCATGGAGAAGTACTTGGTCGGATAAAACCTTTATCCAACAACTCTTTCAATTGTGATATTAACTCCTTGAATTCAGAAGGAGCTAATCTATATGGTGCACGTGCAACAGGTGCTGCTCCAGGAAGTAATTCAATATGAAATTCTATCGTTCGATCTGGAGGTAGACTTATCCGGTCTTCTGGAAATACTTCAGGAAATTCTCTCACGACTGGAATATCCTCCATCTTTTCCTTTTCTTTCTTCGTGTCAATGACGTAGGCATGAAAACTAACACATCCCTTTTGTACATACTTTCGAGCCTTTAAAACCGAGATAAGGCTGGAGTAACGATCCCGTTGGTCCCCGTAAATTACAACCTTTCCTATTTCCGGTAAGTCTATATGGATCATCTTTTCGTTGCAGATTATGTTAGTTTGATTTTTAGCTAACCAATCCATGCCTATAATTTATCAAACTCCCTTAAAGGAAAAGGAAATAATTGTATAGGCACCTCACACCCTTCTATACTTATGCAACATTCATCTATCATTTCCTTAACCGAAACTTCACTATCGTTTGCTGTTTCCACAATTAAATCCTCACTCAACGCTTTAGATTCTAAATGTGCGCAGTTAACAAACGACGGTGATACAAAAGAACGATTTGCACCAGAGTCAAATAAAACTTTGGCACATACGTAATTAACAAGGAATGTACCCGTCACCACTTTAGGATGTTCCTCCGCTTCGCCTCTCGTTATTTGAAAGGCTCTTCTTTTAGCAATTGGCTCCCCATGTCTCATCTCTCCACGACCACTTGGATTAACATGATTTACTACTGACTCATGACCAGTTGGAATATAACCAGATTCTCGGCCCCAAGAGTATCCAGATCCTCGGCCTCCAGCAAAACCAGACCCTCGTCCCTTAGCTTGTGGACAATCAGCGTTTACATGTTGAGAGGAATTACAAGTAAAACATCTCCGAACCATTCGACAGTCTCGAGCTATATGTCCCGATTCCTGGAATTTAAAACATACTCGCGACTCAGTATTGCAATTTTTTTGATGTATCTTATGACATCGTGTACATGCTTTATCAACATTGGGACTGGTCTATTCAAATTTTCCATAAACCTTGGTCTACGAAAATCAGTTATTGTAGTTTCCCCTTTTTTTTATCCTCAACCCTTTCTTGTGGTCGACGATTGATGTCATGTTCTGAAAAGTCCAGATTTCATACGAATCTTGATGTAATCATCATAAAATCTCAAGAACAAAGATGAATGTAAGATAGATTGGAGAGAGAGAATTACTTGGCTGTCAAATCACCTTTTCAGAATTAGTGATGTAATCAATTGTGTGTAATTACAATTAGAAAGGAAAGACTATTTATACTAAGGAAAATAAAACTAAACTAATTACAATTAAGCTAAGTAAATGGAAAAACTTGAATACAACATTTTACCTCTAATCTTGAACCCAACATTCTCCACCTTTGGATTCTTATAAATTTCGTTTTGCGCAGTCCAAGAATCTTCCCATACCTTCTCAGAGCATTTCGGTATTGATTTTTCTCCTCAAGCAGATTGATAGCGTTGACGAGCAGATATCTTTCTTTGACATTTATTCGCTCGGATTCCACAGCCTTTTCATCATTCATCARCTTTGAGTCTAATGCCCTCTTCACCAACCTGATCGTACCATCAGAGTATTTATTTAGTTCACTGAATCTCATAAACTTTTTCATCTGAAGTTGAGCAAAGTAAATGACTCCGAACTCAGGACTTTTAAGAACCATGTATACTGGATAACTATCAATGTCTTCAAGCTCTTGATCAGGTCTTTTGAGATTGATAATTTTTTGGCTATCCTCAAGACCCATTTGAACGTCGATGATCATAGACAGCTTGACTTGACTTCTGATGAATCTTTTGATTGCTTCCAGTGCTACAAGTTCTCCTTCCTTTCTGATCTACATATTTTTGAGTTCGAAATACAAATACTCAAGATCATCTAAGTACATGYTAGTGAAATCAGCTTCACTAAATCTCCAGATCTGGCCATCCTGTCTTGTGACAGTAAAAACAGGATACCAAATTTTACGGAGTTTCTGAGCATCTATCTGTTTTATCGAGACAATCCTATGCTTGGTACGTACTTGGCTGATTGGCTGGCATTTAGACTTCATGATATGTCTATACTCTGTTCTGAACTCTTTAGGCTTTTTGTGGATCCCTAATACTCTGTCACCACTGATAAGCTTCCTGTGA
>NW_020200754.1:53632-118013 GCF_001531365.2 Cynara cardunculus var. scolymus
ACTGTTGAAACCCACGTTGGCTGACAAGTCCATAAGCAACCTTGTCTCTACAGTGGAGTCCGCCGGCTTTTCAACCATTGGCTCGATCGTAGGACTTGCCACCACCTCTTCTTCATCTTCAATTACAATCGCCTCTATTATTCTTTCCCGCACTGACTCCGGGGCAGAACTTTGAACGTTGACATCTTGAGAACCWGACTTTTCCCCCACCTTTTCTCCCTGTGCAGATGTCTCAGCCAATCTCGGTCTCTTCATCTCCCCCTCATGACTATCAGGGTCCTGATCGTCATGCTTTCTTTTGAGAGATTCGGCTTGAGATCTGCAGGTTTCTTCAAGAATAGACACTCTATCAGCAAGAGTATCCATTGATCTTTTTCAGTTTAGAGAAATTAGCGTTGATCACATCTTGGAAAGTCAATAACTCAGAGGCTCTAATAACAGCGTTTGTTTCAATCTGTTGGCGAAGAAGACCAACTAAATCAGCATCTTCAGCATCTTCACTCTGTGAAGCCATCAATTTTGATAAAAGCGATTTGAGCTCATCCACCGACTGATTCGGTACTGATGGTTCTGGTACTGGAGGTGGTGATGGCGCTGAAGGTGTCTCTTCCACAACTTGCTCTTTTCCCCTGATCAAACATTTCAGACTAGCAAATTGAGCATCGAAATTGTCTTGAACAGCCTTTAGGGCGCCGTCCAGATATTCCCTTGACACAAAGTCGGGTAATGTAACACCTGGATCACTTAGATTACCAGTTGAAACAACAGTTGAATAAACTGTTGTGCCTACATTCAATGTTGCCATAATATTAGCATTGGTAGGACTTCCGACCTGTCCTTGTGAAATATCCGAAGATACCACTCTGGTCGTTCGGGCTTGTTCACTAAGAACAACACTTGGAGCAACAGATGCTCCGGACTCACGTGTACCTATGTGTATGGGCTTTATACTCGAGGTGCACAGAATCGAAGGCGTAGGTTGGGGCAGCGACCTACTTATTTCAATAACCAYGTTCTCCAAGTGAKAAGTAGTTAGCATATGTGTAATATCCCCGTGAGAAGTTGAAACAATCGGTTGTTGAGAACCGACTGAGTGGATAGGGAGGGTGTGCATTTGCATAGCTGGGCTAGCTATGTCTTGTTCAATACCAACATTCAACGTATGAATGTCAGTAGTAGATGTGGTTACCCGGCTAAGTATATCAGTTTGGGATGGAGCTTGTTCTTCTTTTTCGGCTCCAGTCWCACTCTCACCATCTTTTTCTTCTTCCCTTTCTCTCATACTCTCTTCWTTTTCTACTTCGACTCCCTCAACACCACCTGCACTTGATATGCCTTGAAGATAACGATCATATTCGTTGCCTTCTTCAATATTGAATGATAAAGATTGTAGGYTGGGASAAGTTTGTTGAGTAGCAAACTCAGGAAAGATCTTAGMGATATCATCATCAAATGTCCCAAAGTGTTGTGCATCATCATCATCATCATTACCAGAATCCGCTCTTTTATCAGAATGAGTAGCTTTAGAAGACGGTGAAGCTCTAGCAGTTAAAGTATGTGGCTGATCAGAAGCTCCCCGCGCCGATTCCCTCAGCACACAACCCTGTTCAGGTACCCCTTGTACTTGAACACGCTCATCTACATCTAAAGCTCTCTCAACTGAGGCATGGGGTGATCCTTGGGCAAGTTCAGCCGGTTCTGGCTGAACTATAGGATCTATCACTCTCCTATAGTCTATCACACACCGATCATTCTGATCAGCTAGAGCGAGCAATTCTTGTGGAATAGGTATGATGGAATCAAGATTTTCAACTTCTTTATGTTGCCTAATCCGGGTCATGACGAACGTTGGCCCTCGTTCAGAATGAATTCTGGGCGGGATATGTTCATTTGTGTTCATCATGGCTTGGATAATGAGTTGCAGAAAGCGCTGAAATGGCACGAATTTCCTTGCTTTTTGCGGAAATGTTCTGGCATTCACAAGTTCCAGTAGCTCATTATATATGACTAACGTATAATCATAGTGTCTTGAAAACACTATACCATGAAAGAACTTAAGGAATGTTGAGCTGCACGTGTCAATGCCTTGTGTCTTYGACGTTAAGCATCGATTAAGGATTGAGAATAGAAGATGCCACACCGACGGTAAGAATCTTYGTTTGAATTGGGAAGGGTTATTCAACGGTGCCGAATATCCCAGTCTCTTGATATCAACACAGAGTTGATCATCTGATACAAAGTCTTCAAAACCGGTCGGGCCAGGAGCAGGAAGACGTAGAATTCTACGTAAACGCTTCAATGTCAGTCGGCTGACATATTCATCAACCTCTCCTTGTAAGTAAATAGCGTCTCCGTCTTTTTCTATTGTAACTGTGCCCCAAAATTGTTGTAGGTAAAGCATGGGAACAGTTATATGTGCAGATAAAGCATAGGAAATTGGATGGCCTTTCAGTATTTGTGGAACAATAGGATATTCTGTAGGCATATCAAAAGAAAAGTGATGGTTGTTGGGTTTGATTTCTAGATATTGAAGTTTGAGAGTATAGGGTTTCAGACTCAATGGGTTGGGCAGGTATATTTTGAGGTAGGTTGTCAGATCTGACCGAGGGAATATGAGATTCCTCGTCAGACTGATGTCCAATTTGAGCCATTATACCTGTAAAAATCTAAACTATTAGTACCCATTGTATTATTGAATAAAAAAAAATCAAACACACACAAACACTTAAAAACAAAAAAATGAAAAAGATAAAAAATAAACAAAAGAAATTTCCAACACTTAGGAAATTTTAAAAACAAAACACACATTGACCGGATTAGTAGTCCGGTCAAGACAATATCTCGGCAGCGTCAACTACTGCTTGAAATGTCATTGGGTTTCTGGATATTACATATTTCCGGAGATAAGACTCCATACCCTAGATGTACTTTCTCACTTTACTATTTTCAGATATGATTTAGGATTCAACAAATCGAGATTGTTCCATAAAAACTTCCGTATACTGACGAACTGACATGTTTTCTTGTTCTAGACGAAGGAAATCATCTTCTAACTTTTTACGGCCGCTTCAGGACAATATTGTATCTTGAATTTTATCACAAATTCCTCCCATAACATGGTTTTCAGAATATTTGGATCTGAACTTGATAAAACCTCCCACCAGTATAAAGTACGGACCTCAAACGGGATACAACAAACATAACTTTGTCTTCTTCTGCACTTTTACTGATATGCAGGCTTAGTTCAATTTCTTTAAGCCAACACATAGCTTTCACAGGATCACGTTCCCCAAAAAATTTTGGAGGTTTACAAGCAAGAAACATTTTAATATCCCCTCCTTTATGAACTGAGGATGAAGTAAGCGGTACAGATGTATCTGTTGCCGGTGTACTAGCTCTGACTTCTTCTTGATGGTCAGGATCCCTTACTATTTTTGGATTATTTTGTGTCGTACGTCCCAACAAATTCACCAAACTTTCTTAGAATTTTCCCAAATCAGCTGCTAGAATTTCCTGAGTAATAAAACCGGGATAAGGAACATTATGTCCACCCCTTGCTATTTCTCTTCCATGACCAGACATTGAACTTTCTTGTGCCGAAAATTCTTGCTCCATGCGAGTTTCTTGTCTAGTATTTCTTCCTCTTCCTCGACCCCTGCTTCGACTTCGTGTTTCTATAGTCATCATATTTTCCGGGTCTTTTTCTTGGGTTAAATTTCTTCTTCCACGACCTCTTCCATAACCGATAGAGGTTCTTTCTTAACGGTTAGGATTATTTTCCATTTTCAGTGTACATCTCTTTCTGTCACATTTAAACATATATGATTATTCACATAATCAAAATATGATAACACATTTATCCTCAAGTTTATTCATAACTCATGATTACATATGTAATCTATCTTTATCATAATATGTTCAGCTATAACACATTCCATGTTCATAGTCCGAGTGAAACCTATTATCATAACTTTCATACCTCTAGTCTAAGTATTTAACAAATACCCACATTGTAACAACCCATCTTTTGTACCAACAAGTATTATATAATAACCACACCTGATATTCAAAACGTTATATTGTTTACAAAATATGGATTAACAAAAACTTTGTTTAATACACATATATGCATCTAAACATCATTGTTTATACTTTCCCCTTGCCTTTATCTTGTTTTGTATGATGACCTGCAAAACAGATTAGTCCAGCAACTGAGCATTAGACCAAAAAGGTCTAGTGAGTGTACAAATCTAATACATATAACTTACATTCCAAACTAGTAGTTTAGAATCAAACCTATACAGACAAAAGCATTTTATTTATATTTATTATAGATTCGTTTTCTCTCGCGGTTACTCCGCCATTACATCTCTCTCTGTCTCTCATGGTTACACCACCATTTCGTCTCTCTCGCGGTGACACCGCCATTTCGTCTCTCTCGCGGTGACACCGCCATTTCGTGTCTCTCGCGGTGACACCGCCATTTCGTCTCTCTCGCGGTTACACCGCCATTACATCTCTCTTGCGAGCTTTAAAAATCCAAACCAAAACCGAGAGTGGAATTTAGTCATTTCTAGCCGGATATGGAATCCGGACATCACTGTCCGGATATGAAATCCGAACATTTACTTAGAACCAAAAGAGGTAATCCGGACATTTCTTTGAGCGGTTTAAGATTACCCCAATCGACACTTAGGCGGTTTAGGTTTACACCGGTTGATACTTTAGCGATTTAGCCATTAACCCTGAGAACCCTTGACTGATTTAAGAAGTAAACCAGATGACACTTGACCGGTTTAGAAAAATACATCTATTGTCTTTGGGCGGTTTAAGATGAACTCGGACACCCCTTGTCCGGTTTAGATGGAATCTAGACAGCACTTGTCCGGTTTAGGTTGAATCCGGACAACATATGTGATTTATAAAAACAATTCCAATAGCTATTGAATTGTATACAGACAATTGAATTAATACCCAAAACATAATACACTCACCTTTGAATGTTGACCGGAATAAAGTCTGCGATTTACCTTCACAGTTTTCTCTCTCAAATGTTTTTGCTCTCAAATAAAATCTAACCCTTATCCTTTTATATGCACTTGCTATATATAACAAGTGCATAGCTGCCTTTCCTTACAACAAATTCATACTCACATACCACTATTATACATTCACATCTAAATATATGCATATAAACATATTTCTAATTCTTAAATCAAAAAATAATAAGCCGAATATTACATTTTCGAGGGCTAAAAACAGTGAAATATAATAGTAGATCTGAACAGAAAGTCGGTGAGAAAGTCTGTATACAATGTCAACAGGTTCGTCAAGGTGACTGTAAGATGGATCTGAGAAAATGTTATAAATATGGCGAGGCAGGCCATTTGTCAAGAAGTTGCCCGGCCAATAGAAGATGCTGTAATTGTAATTCCCAGCCCACATTCGATCCAACTGTCAATTGTTGAGAACTCCACAATTGACTATGGGGAGTAATGTATCGGGTACTCGGGGAAGACCTACGGTATCTAGAGGAGGGCAAGGAGGAGTGTTGGGACTTCCGCCTCATCGTTCCCTCGAGCCGGTCAAATCCGTGATTCTTAAACCCAACGCTCCTGTAGCAATGCAGGAGCATCCCACATCGGTGAGGCTAGGGGGACTCGTCTTCCTTATAAGGAAGGGGGGATCTTACTCCTACAAGTGACGTGTTTTAAAGCCATGAGGGGTTGTTGCCGGGAGCGGCAGCCCAAAGCGGACAATATCATGTGGGCGATTCCCTAGTATCGGTCCAACAATTGGTATCAGAGCTAGGGCCGCACCAATGTGGGGGGGGAATGTTGGGACTTCCGCCTCATTGTTCCCTCGAGCCGGTCAAATCCGCGATTCTTAAACCCAACGCTCCTGTATCAATGCAAGAGCATCCCACATCGGTGAGGCTAGGGGGATTCGTCTTCCTTATAAGGAAGGGGGGATCTTACTCCTACAAGTGACGTGTTTTAAAGCCAGGAGGGGTTGTTGCCGGGAGGGGCAGCCCAAAGCGGACAATATCATGTGGGCGGTTCCCTAGTATCGGTCCAACAAAGAGCACAAGGACGGTCCTTCCAGAAGACAAATAATGAGGTAGAGGCTACGCCAGATGTAGTGATAGGTACTTTCCTTCTAAATTCTATACGTCCTAAGGTGTTATTTGACTCTGGTGCAAATTTTTTGTTTCTATCGCCATTGTTTGCTCAAATTGCATGTTTGAATTATGTGTTACTTGATGACAAATTAGTAGTTGATACTGTTAATAGTCAAGAATTTGTTGCAAGTGTATTCAATAACTACGTTATCGTTATTGAGGAGCATGAGCTACCAATTCGGTTCTTCCCAATGTCGATGAAAGAATTTGATATAGTAGTGGGTATGGATTGGTTGGCAGAGCATCAAGCTAGTATTGTCTGTAATAAGAAAATGATCAGAATCATTTTACCAGACAGAGGAATAGTTGTTATTTATGGTGATCATCAGAATCATCATACTAGCCTTGACTGTGTTGAAAGCCCAAAAGTGTATCTAAAAGAAGTGTTAGGGATGTTTGGCATATATTGTTGATGCAAAGAAAGAGAAAGGAAAGCAAGAATTGATTTCGATTGTTAATGAATGCCCAAAAGTTTTCCGGAAGACTTGTCTGGTTTACCGCCGGACAGAGTTATCGAATTTAGCATTGATCTTATACTAGGGGCAGTACCAGTAGCCAAGGCGCCATACCGATTGGCTCCGTCAGAACTGAAAGAGTTGGTTGCTCAGTTGAATGATTTAAATGATAAAGGATTTATTCGACCCAGCACTTAACCTTGGGGTGCTCCGGTCCTATTTGTTAAGAAGAAAGACGGATCTATGTGAATGTGTATAAATTATCAAGAATTGAACAAGTTGACAATCAAGAATAAATACCCTGTGATAAGGATTGATGACTTGTTTGATCAACTGGTGGGGGCGAGTTATTTCTCAAAGATCGACTTAAGATCAGGGTATCATCAGTTAAAGGTCAGGAAGGAAGACATTGCTACAACGGCTTTTCGGACTAGGTACGGGCATCATGAATTCTTAGTTATGCCTTTCGGCTTAACTAATGGACCCGCAGTCTTTTATGGATTTAATGAATAGGGTACGTAAGGAATATCTTGATAAATTCGTTATTGTATATGGGCGATATTCTTATATGCTCTATGACCGAAGAGGAGCACGTAGAACATCTTCGTCTGATATTGGAACTTCTAAAAAGGGAAAAGTTGTACGCAAAGATGTCCAAATGTGAATTCTGGTTAAGGGAAGTTCAGTTCTTGGGTCATGTCATATCAAAAGCAGGGGTGAAAGTAGATCCAGCAAAGATAGAAGCTTTTGAAAAGTGGGAAACCCCGAAGATTCCTTCTGAAATCCGAAGCTTTTTGGGATTGGCAGACTATTATCGTAAATTATTTTAGAACTTTTCTAAAATAGTCATGCCATTGATCAAATTGACTTGGAAGAACGTTAAATTTCAGTGGGAGGAAGAAAAACAAACAACCATTCAACTACTAAAAGGTCATCTCTGCAGTGCCCCGGTGTTAACCCTACCAGATGGATCAGAAGATTTTATAGTATATAGTGATGCCTCAAAACTGGGATTGGGATGTGTTTTGATGCAAAGAGGAAAGGTAATCTCTTATGCGTCAAGGCAACTGAAAGATCATGAGAAGCAGTATCCAACTAATGATATGAAATTGGCCGCGGTGGTGTTTGCTCTGAAAATATGGAGGTATTATCTTCTGAGAACAAAGTGCTAGATTTATACTGATCATAAAAGTTTTACAACATTTGTTCAGCCAGAAAGAACTGAATATGCAGCAACATCGATGAAATGAGCTTGCTAATGATTATGATTATGAAATCCTCTACCACCCAGGAAAAGCCAATGTGGTAGCTGACGAGTTGAGTAGAAAAGAAAAGAGTGGGACTATTAAAACCGTGGCGATGAGAATAAAATTTAGTCCCTGATACTCATAAAGAAATTTTAAAATGTCAGAAAGAAGCCATGAAAGAAGATTTCGTCAAGTCGGAAATATTGGGTAAGTTAATTTCGACTTTGGAACCGAATAATGATGGAATTATGTGCTTTCAAGGGCGAATTTGGGTAATATGTTTTGGGGATATTCGAAAAGTTATTCTGAATGAAAGCCATAAGTCTCATTACTCTATACATCCAGGTACCAATAAAATATACAGAGATTTGCAACCTTTATTGGTGGCCCGAATTGAAGAAAGATATAGCCAAATATGTTGAACAATGTATAACATGTCTACAGGTTAAGATCGAGCATCAAAAACCAAATGGAAATCTTCAATCTTTGGAAATTCCCGTATGGAAGTGGGATCACATTACAATGGATTTCGTCATGAAGTTACCACGAACTCCAAAGGGGTACGATGCAATCTGGGTAATCGTTGATCGCTTCTCTAAATCTGTGCATTTTCTACCTATAAGAGAGGGTTACTCTTTAGAAAAGCTGGCATAGATTTATATAAAAGAAATTGAAACTAGGCACGGTGTTCCACTATCCATTATCTCTGATAGAGATAGCCACTTCACTTTAAAGTTTTGGGAAAGTTTGCAGAAAGCTTTGGGGTTTGAAATTTGATTAAGTACAGCCTGTCATCCACAAACTGACGGGCAAAGTGAAAGAACTATCTAGACTCTCGAAGATATGTTGAGAAGTTGTATCATAAACTTCGGGGGATCGTGGGAAGATCATTTGCCACTGATAGAATTTGCGTATAATAACAGTTACCATTCTAGCACCCAAACGGCACCGTATGAGGTATTGTATGGACGTAAATGTCGAACGCCGTTGTGTTGGAACGATGTAGTTGAAAAATAGTTAACGAGTCCTGAGATTGTTCAAGAAACTTCTGAAAAGATTGAACAGATCCGTGAAAGAATCAGAACAGCACAAAACCGCCAGAAAAGTTATGCAAATAATCGTAGGAAGTCGATTGAATTTGTAAACGAAGGGAAAACTCAGTCCAAGTTATGTTGGCAGTTCAGAATTTGTAAACAAATTGGGCAGTGGCTTACCAATTAGAGGTACCAGAAGAACTAAGTCTGATCCATAATACTTTCCATGTATTGAACTTGCGAAAATGCTTAGCTGATCCGAGTCTAGCTGTACCGTTGCCAAAAGTTAAACAGGATAGTAAACTGAACTTTGTAGAGACACCATAAGTTGTCATTGATCGAAAGATCAGGGTGTTAAGAAACAAAGAGATCAGTTTGGTTAAGGTACAATGGCAGTTTCACAAGTGGTCAGAGGCAACTTGGGAATTAGAATCGAAAATGACAGCAGAATATCCACGGCTTTTTGATTAAAGCAATTCCGGGACGGGATTCTTTTGAGGGATGGATAATGTAACAACCCCCACATTCCATGTACAGATAATCCACATAATCATATTCATAAAACAAAATGTAATATTGTTTACAATACATGAACTAACAAAAACTTTTTTAATACATTTATGACCAACTAAATGTCATCAATTCTAAACGTTTCCCTTTCCTTTATCCTGCGAGGTATGATGACCTACAAAACAGGTTAGTCCAACAACTGAGCATTAGACCCAAAAAGTCTAGTGAGTGTACAAATCTCATACAAATAACTTACTTTCCAAACTAGCAGTTTAGAATAAAACCTGTAAAGATATAAACAATTAATCTATAATTGTTATAGAATCTTTTAACTCTTCCGGTTACACCGCCATTTCATCTTTTTCGCGGTTACATTGCCATTTCATCTCTCTCATGGTTAGACCGCTATTTCATCTCTCTCTCGCGGTTACACCGCCATTTCATCTCTCTCGCGGTTACACCACCATTACATCTCTCTCGCGGTTACACCGCCATTCAATCCCTCTCTCTCTCTCTCTCGTGGTTACACCGCAATTACATCTCTCTCGCGGTTACACAACCATTTCATCTCTCTCGCAGTTACACCACCATTTCATCTCTCTCTCGCGGTTACACCGCCATTACATCTCTTTCGCAGTTACCCCGCCATTTCATCTCTGATAATGAAACTTAATCAAAATTCAGCCAGATATGGAAATCCGATCATCACTGTCCGGATAAGAAATCTGGACAATAACTTAGAACCAAAAAGTGATAATCCGGACAAGGCTTGAGTGATAAAGCTCTAAGCCGGATAACACTTGGGCGATTAAAGGCTATATTGGATGATATATTAGCAGTTTTGCTCTAAAAAACCGGATAACACTTGGGTGATTTAAGGCTATATCGGACGACATATGAGCGGTTTAGCTCTAAACCGTATAACACTTGGGCAGTTTATGGCTTACATCGGTGAATCCTTGACCGATTTAAAAAAAATACTCCTAGTAACTTTGAGCGATTTAGATGAACCTGGACACCCCTTATCCAGTTTAGGGAAAATCCCGGACACCTCTTGTCCGATTTAGATAGAACCCCAGACACCACTTGTCCGGTTTAGGAAAATCCGCATAATAATATATAATGAATCAGAATAAGTTAATTCTAAAGGCAATTAAAATAGCTTTACCAATAATTGATACATCAAAGCATTAAATCACTCACCTTGTGTTATGAACCCCGGACACCACTTTTCTTGCATATGAACTTGCTATTTATAGCAAGTGCATTGCCACCATTACTCACCCCCACATACCTCACTCAAATTTTCAAAAACCATACATAATTATAAATAAGAATAAAATTCTTCAATTAATATACCAAATATTACAATATTCCCTTCATAAAAGAATTCTGTCCCGGAATTCCATTAAGTAAACAAATAGGGATACTTTATTTGCATTTCTGATTCTGATTCCCAAGTGGCGTATGGTCCTTTGTGATAACGCCACTGAACCTTTACTAACCCAACCTCTTTATTCCACAATTTTACTTTGAAGTCAGTAATAAGTTCAGGGGTTTCTTCAAAGCACAACCTTTCATCCACCTTAATTTCAGGTAGCGGCACTGCCACATCTGGACTTATTAGACACTTCCTTAAGTTCGACACATGAAACGTGTCATGGATCCCACTTAACTTTAAAGGAAGTTTGAACTTATAAGTCACTTCCCCAACTTTTCCAATGATAGAGAATGACCCAATATACCTCGGATTTAATTTCCCTTTTTTACCAAAACGTACGATTCCTTTTCTAGGTGATACCTTTAACATCACTTTATCACTTTCTTGGAATTCAATCGGCTTCCGACGTTTATCTGCATAACTTCTTTATCTATCCTGTGCCGCTTTCATTCATTCCCGTATTACTCCAATTTTATCTGCAGTTTGCTGAACTAACTCAGGCCCATCTAACTGTTTTTCACCTATTTCTTTCCAACACAAAGAAGTTTGACATTTTCGTCCATACAGAACTTCGAAAGGTGCAGCTTGAATACTCGAATGATAACTATTATTGTACGCAAATTTCACCAGAGCCAAATGACTATCCCATGCCCCTCCAAAATCAATTACACATGCTCTCAGCATATCTTCTAATGTTTGGATAGTTCGTTCACTTTGTCCATCTGTTTGACGGTGATAAGTTGTACTTAGCATAATCTATGAAACCATCTCCCTTTGGAAGCTCTTCCAAAATATAGAAGTGAACCGATTACCTCTATCAGAAACAATTGATAGAGGAACACCATGATGTGTCACTACCTCATCAATATATAGTTTTGCCAATCTCTCCATTGAATATGATTCTTTCATAGGTAAGAAGTGTGCAGATTTGGATAACCGATCTACTATCCCCCATATAGCATCATAACCTTTTGATGTTCTCGGCAACTTAGTTATGAAATCCTTAGTGATGTGATCCCACTTTCAAACTAGAATTGCTAAGGATTGCAACTTACCATAAGGGCGTTTGTGTTCAATCTTTACTTGAAGACATGTCAGGCATTGCTCAACATGCTTTGCTATATCCATCTTCATTCCTGGCCACCAATAATGTTGCTTCAAATCCTGATACATTTTATTTGTACCTGGATGAATTGCAAAACGTAACTTATGAGCCTCACCCAAAATACGTTTCCTGAGATCACCATAGCATGGTACCCAAATTCTTTTTCTGGAATTTCCAGAATTCTCTATCATCTCTCACAAGTTCAGATATTAATCCACCCAATCTTTCTGATTTAATCATATCTTCCTTCATGGCCTCATGTTGAAACTCTCGTAATTCTTCCTGAATACTTGGTAGTAACTCGACCCGTAAAGCTATAGCTTTGATATGTCACACCCTGCTAAAGTAGAAACACGAGGTGTAACAAGTAAGCATATCATAGCACCAATTAATAGATAACACCATTGAAGTAATAATCTAGAAATTTACAAGTCCATTACCAAACTGTTCTCGATGAAGACAACATCATTTACAGAAATAGGTTTCTAAAACTTATGAACATGTGTTATCGCAAAAGTGCTTCCAAAACTTCCATTCTTACTTATATTTCCTGAAAAACATGAAACATAAAACGCCGTCAACTACAAAGAGTTGGTGAGTTCACGGGTTTTCATATGCACAAAATATTTACAATGCATAAATCACTTCTTGCAAACTAATATATAAACTTGAACAAGATAAATGTAAATCTTTAACGATGTTTAAAACATCAGATGCTACTGAGCCTTACCTGACCAATGTTCCCCATTATTCTATGAACTACCATAAAGTGGCCCGCTCGCTCACTTAGGTAGCACGGTTTTTAGTAATACTTCAGCGGTGGCCCGTTCGCCCACATGAGTAGACAATTAAACATAGGTAATGTGCACCCGTTTTTGGGTGGGACTGTCAACACAATAGCGGCTATCCACAATTACCACGGCCCGGGAACGTGCCCGAGTTAACTAGTAGCGTTTAAGGAAGGGGACTTTTTAAAATATATACTCTCAAGTACATCAATTTATCATTTATACATAGTGCAATAACAATCAATTTTTCATGATTTCAACAATTTTTGACTAAACAGTATAGTTTGCATACTTTCATGTTTTTCCCCCAGTTTAAATAACTAAAAGCAGTAAAAGTGGGGTCGTGAATACTCACAAGTTTGCTGATGAATATCCAAGAACTTGATAACGTTTGATGCACTAAACGTCCGCCCTCCTTTCCTAAACAGTCTGAAATCTAATAGTTAGATCACCTATCGGGTCTCGATAAAGATAAAGTCAAATTATATCTTATGTAATGCCAATAAGTTTTTATGGATCAGAGTTGATACTTATTATTTGTTCTAAAAAATGGTCCAATATTTATGTATTTTAAGATCAAAGTCTTTTGCACAAAAAGTTACCACTTGGACATAATGTAAATTTTGTTTCTAAAATTTTGAACTCACAAATCACTATCAAAAGAAACCTTCCATAAGTCATTTTGTGTCCAAATTTTTATACCACAAATGTTACTGAGTTAGACAACTTCTGTCCAAATTCCACACATTTTGGAAGTGTTTTAGTAATTTAAATGTCCTACTCATTTTCACATGTTAAACCAATTTGGACAGTTTGCATCCTATCAAATCTGAGGTCAAATGCATGGTCTAAACTTCATGTTTTTCAATGATTCCACTTGAGTTGTAAACCTAACCCATTAATCCAACTTCCAGAAGAAGAATCACATATTTTTATTAGTTTTTGAGAGAGTTATGTCACTTTGAACATGCATATACATTTATGTCCAACAGTATCATTTTGCACCGGAGTTTTGTATCAAGCATTTAAATGCACAAAACTCAATATTTTTTAGTGAAACCAAAAACAATAGAACATAAACTCTTATAAGTAAACTCCAGAAGATAAATCAAATATTTTGGATGAGTTTTGAAGGAGTTATGTATGTTCAAAATAGGATTTATCTACTGTTGAAGATACTATTGCATACTTGTTCTAAATGATTGGAGTGTCAAAACTCCTCCTTTTTACACAATTCCAGTTGGAAAAGAACCATAACTCATCAAAGTACATTTTAAAAGAAAAATCAGAGCATTCGGACTTTTAGTTTAGTAAATACAGACGACACAATTGCTAGTAAACAATCTGTCAGTTCCAAAATGCCACTTTTAATGGTTAAATTCCACATGCAATATGGTTTTACCCCATTTTCTTGAGTTCTAAGTTTGTAGATCATAGATTATCACCATTTTGAGGACATTTTCATGTCTTTGATGAATATCTACCATCCTAGATTCTCCAGAAGATTTGAGCTCAAAAAGAAGAAAGAAATCTATAGAAAATGAGAAATAATGTTTAAAAATACAAAGATAATGTAAATAATCTATTACCTTTTATTTGCTACTACTTGAACACTTGAATGTTCTTCAAGATTTATGGAATCAAATGGGATTTTGGAAGGTTCGAGTTGGCTGGAGTGGAAGAGGAAAAGTCTTAGAGAGAGAAAGGAGTAATGTGAAGGTGAAAATGAAAGATTTAAAAAGAAGTTAGGTTTTTATATGTAGTCAAAATAAGAATAAAGGGGTTGGCCCTTGCCCAATCCAACTCATAATTATTTTTATTTTCTTATAAAAATAGAACCCATTTAAATGTTAGCATAAATACAATTTGTCAGATACTGATAAAAATATTAGTATTAGATCAAAACTCCAAATTTTTGTAAAATTATTTGGACACTCAAATGAGACTTTTACATTTTTAATTTGAATTTTATAATATCAACCTTATTATGTTTGGAGAATTTTTAATATATTTGGCTTTACATAAGTTAACTTTATCAGTTACCCGTCGAGACAGGGCTTTCTAAACTATAATTTGGTAACTAAGCCAAATGAATTCTAATTAATCATGCCTAGTCCTTAATAAAATATAATTCTAAATATAGAAACCCTATAAAGATGCTAACCTGACGCTCCAAAAATGACGGATGTTACAGTCTCCCCATGCCAGAAGAATTTCATCCTGAAATTTTATTTGTCAGTCCCTGGCTTTGGACCAGTTTGAGAACAAGTGAGGATACTTGTTTTTCATAAAATCTTCTCTTTCCCATGTGTACTCTGGCCCATGCCTTGAAGTCCAATGAACTTTTACAATCGAGATCTTACTACGCCTCAACTGCTTGACTTCTTTATCCATGATTTTTATTGGTTTTTCAACGAAGCGCAAGTGATCGTTAATTTGCACGTCTTCCAATGGTATGACTAGTTTTTCGTCGATTAAGCACTTTTTGAGGTTTGATACATAAAATGTATCATGAATGGCGCTTAACTCTTGTGGCAAATTTAACTTGTACGCCACTGGTCCAATTCTCTCAATTACTTCAAATGGGCTAATATATCGGTGACCCAATTTGCCTCTTTTCCCAAAATGCATTATTCCTTTCCATGGTAAGACTTTTAAGAGTACTTTATCTCCTTTTTGGAATTCTAATGGTCTCCTCCGATTATCAGCAAAACTTTTCTGGCGATCTCTTGCAACCTTGAGTCGATCCTTGATAATTACAATCTTGTCAGTAGTTTCCTGAACAATGTTGGGTCTAGTTAATTGTCGATCGCCGATTTCTAGCCAACTGAGTGGAGATCTGCACTTGTGCCCATATAATGCTTCATATGGCGCACACTGAATAATGACATGATAGCTGTTATTGTATGTAAATTCGACTAACGGAAGGTGTGTATCCTAGCTTCCACCAAAATCTATGGCACACGCGCGCAACATGTCTTTAAGTGTCTGCATTGTTCTTTCCGTCTGTCCGTCCTTTTGAGGGTGGTATGAAGTACTTAGATCTAGACGTGTACCCAAACCTCCCTGAAGTGATTGCCAAAATCTTGACGTAAATCGACTGTCTCTATCCGAGAAGATGGAAAGTGGTACTCCATGCCGGGTAATGATTTCATTTATGTAAATTGGTGCCAGCTTCTCCATCTTATAATCTTCTCGGAATGGTAGGAAATGAGCATATTTCGTCCGTCGATCTAGGATTACCCAAATTGCATCATGCCCTTTCCCAGTCCTGGGCAACTTAGTTATGAAATCCATTGATATTTGTTCCCACTTCCATTGGGGAATCTCTTGTTGTTGAAGTAGGTCGGAAGGTTTTTGGTGCTCGACCTTGACCATTGCACAAGTTAAGCACTTATTTACATACAGTGCAATGTCTTTCTTCATTCCAGGCCACCAATAGTGTTCCCTCAAATCCTTATACATCTTTTCTGCTCCTGGGTGAATAGATTATTTTGATCGATAGGCTTCGTTCCAAATTATCGATCTAAGATTGCCAACCTTAGGTATCAAAACCCTATTTCCCAAGTATTTCACTCCATCTGACTTCAGTTGAAACTTAGTGTCCATGTGGTGTAGGGTATCATTCTTCAAATTCTCTTCCTTTAATGCTTTTTTCTGGTCCTCGAGAATTTGTGCTTTCAAACTCGTGGTTACTATTGCTCCCAAAGCTTGCACTCTTGTTCGTTTCACCCTTTCCTTTCTACTCAAAGCATCAGCTACTACATTAGCCTTGCCTGGACGATACTTAATTTCACAGTCGTAATCATGAAGCAGTTCAACCCATCTTCTTTGTCTCATATTTAACATTTTCTGATTGAGAATGTGTTGAAGGCTTTTGCGATCAGTGAACACAGTGCACTTGGTACCATAAAGGTAATGTCTCCAAATCTTAAGCGCAAATACTACGGCTCCTAATTCTAGGTCATGCGTAGTATAGTTCTTCTCGTGCACTTTGAGTTGTCTTGAGGCATATGCAATGACCTTATTTTTTTGCATTAGCACGTATCCTAATCCTTGATGTGATGCGTCACAATACACCATAAAGTTTTTCGAGCCTTCTAGTAAGGATAAAATAGGTGCATTACATAGCCTATGCTTAAGAGTCTCGAATGTTTATTCTTGTTTTTCTCCACAAACAAACTTCTTGTATTTTTGAGTTAAAGTTGTGAGTGGTTGGGCAATTTTTGAAAAATTCGCAATGAATCGCCGATAGTAGCCTGCCAAACCAAGAAATTGACGAATTTCCGTAGGGGTTCTTGGGTCTTCCCATTTCTTAATGGCCTCAATCTTTGTAGGATCTACATGAATCCCTTTTTCATTAACCACGTGACCAAGAAATTGTACTTCACAAATCCAGAATTCGTATTTGGAGAATTTTGCATACAATTTCTGGTCCCTAAGTAGCTCTAATATCAATCTTAGGTGTTGCTCATGATCCTTTTTGCTTTGTGAATAAATTATTATGTCATCTATGAGGACGATTACCAATTTATCCAGGTATGGTCTGCAAACCCTATTCATTAGATCCATGAAGGCATCCGGTGCATTGGTTAACCCGAATGGCATAACCAAATATTCGTAATGGCCGTACCGGGTTCTAAATGCCGTTTTGGAGATGTCCTCTTCTCTAATTCTCACCTGATGATATCCGAATCGAAGATCGATCTTTGAAAAATATACGACACCTTGAAGTTGATCGAATAAATCATCAATTCTAGGAAGAGGGTATCTATTCTTAATGGTCAACTTATTTAGCTCCCTATAGTCAATGCACATTCGCATTGATCCATCCCTCTTCTTGACGAACAAAACAGGTGCACCCCATGGTGAAAAACTAGGTCTTATGAATCCTTTATCTAATAATTCTTGGAGTTGTCCCGACATTTCTTGCATCCCTGATGGGGCCAATCGATAGGGTGATTTTGCCACTGGGGCAGCTCCTGGAATTAAGTCGATACCAAACTCGACTTGTCTTGGTGGGGGTAGTCCTGGTAAATCCTCATAAAACACTTCAGGAAACTCTCGAACTACGGGGAAATCTTCAATACATCTCTCTTTGACCTTCTTGTCTAAGCTTTCTCTGTGGAAAGACTGAGAGATTGTCTGAAGTACATCAATGTTTTAATTGACTTTTTATTGATCTTAGGACTCAACGCAAGGAATATTCCAACTTCTAAACTTTAACTAAGTTTCTGGATTGTCTTCCTGAATCTTGAGACACCTTTTCCATGTCTCCTAAGATGTCCAGTGACATGTCCTCTCTTTCTCTTTCTACTCTATATAGGATTCTGCTTAATCATGAGCAATCTTATCAGCTGAAAAGGAATCTAGTCAAAGATTCTAGAGAAATGAAAAGCTCTCTGTTAGCTTTGATCTGTGAAGGTGCTTCAGCTGAAACCCCTTCTTCTTCTTCTTCTTCTTTTTCTTCGTCTCTTCCTCCTATTCCAATTACAGAGTTAGACTCTACTAACTCTGAGGATATACCAGAATCTGATCTTGCAGATTTTGATGAATCCCTAGCGCTTTTGATTAAATCTTTTAGGAGATTCGACAGCAAAAGCAACTTCCGTAGATCTCCCTCGCTGACCATTAAGGAAAAGCCAAAGTCTGATAAAATAGACAAGGCTTCAACAATCTGCTACAATTGTCACCGCACTGGACACTTTGCAGGTGAATGCACAAAGAAGACTACGACGCCATCTTCCAAAACCCCATCCTCCTTCAGGTCTAGGGATGACAAATACCTGAAGCTGAAGGAGAAGTATAAGAAGATGAAGAATCACCGGCAAATGACCAAGGGTCTTATTGCTGAAGAGCATCATTGGGCTGATTCATTTGATGAATCATTATCTGATGAGGAAGATACAACCTATCTTTGCTTGATGGCCAAGGATGTCAAAGAAGAAGCTTCAGAGGCATCTACTTCAACTGAACCAACATCCTTCTCTCTTGCATAAGTATGTATCCTGAATGAACCCTCTTCTTCTTCTTCTAGCCTTTCTGCACTAGACACATTGATAGTGGATCTTTACAATGTCCTCAATGGCAAATCAAAAGCAGAAATGCTTAATCTTGATCTTCAAGAACAGTTGAAGATTTGCCATTCTAAGATCAAGGAGCTAACCGAGGTTGAAGAAAACCTAAAGGATCAGGTCATTGTAAACCAAGCCATCACTATTGAACACGAACAGGCTATCGCTGAGCGTGAGCGAGAAATCGCTGAACTCAAGACTGTGAAGGCAACCATTGAAGGGTAGTGCAAAGCCTCTGTCAAAGCCTCTGAGATCATCAACGCTCAGATCCCGACCAAGATAACGATTGGTCTAGGATTTTCCTATGATCGGGAAGAACGTGTTACTCACGGGTCCATGCTTAAGTTTGGTACCTTTGTCTCTTCCATTCCTGACACTTCTTCCTCTCAATCCTCTTTAACTTAGAGTCACCTTGATAGAACTCCTTCGAGTTCATGTTACAAAGACAAGGGTAAACACATTGTTTTGTTGATTATCCATGTTTAGATAAGCTTTATCTTCCCCTAGAAGATTTGGTAGATAGTCTCACTAGATAGTTTATCTTCTTGTTTAAATTACTAGTATAAATAGGTGCTTAGGCCTATTGTAATCTTTGACTCTTTTAACGCTTTTCACAATCATTGGAATAAAGAGAATCCTTTGACACTCAAGTATATTCTTTGAATGTTCATCATTTGTTCTTTAGTGTTCATCATTATATTCATCATAACTATATAATTAGATTATTCTTAACTTAATTATTAGTGTTCTTGAAAGATCTGGGATCAACAATTGGTATCAGAGCATCAATGTGTCCTTTGATGATTCCACACCAATGACTTCTGGACACAACAATTCAGGACTCGGACTTCAGCAGAGAGCCTCTGATTCATCACTTGACAAACCCAATGAATCAGAGTTAGCTCAATTATTTGAAGACATCTTCGAAGAAGAAGTAGTTTATGGACATGCACGCACTACAAAACCCACTTCCAGAACCGATGAAGAACATGAAGCCTCCAATGCTAAAGATACAACTCTTACTGAAACTCATGTTACTTCACCTTCTACTTCTTCTGTGTCTTCAGATCAAGAACTAGAACCATAGCATCACTCTAGCGATGATCTCTTCGAGGGGGAGCAAGCAGTTCCATCGGCTGATGAATAATTGCATCCTGTTGCTCTAGAACCCCAATCATACACCAAGTGGACAAAAGACAATCCATAACACCAAATCATTGGTGATCCCACATCTGGTGTCAAGACGACATTTGCAACAACCAATGAATGCCTCTTCGCCACCTTCCTGAGCATGATCGAACCAAAGAAGATTTCTGAAGCCCTACAAGATCCAAACTGGATAGACGCTATGCCAGAAGAACTTCTCCAGTTTGAGAGAAACAAAGTATGGTCCCTCATGCCTTTACCCAAAGGGAAGACGGCCATAGGAACCAAATGGGTCTTAAGAAAGAAGAAGGACGAAGATGACATAGTCAAAAGAAACAAGGCCAGGCTTGTTGCCAAGGGCTACTGCTAGGAATAAGGGATTGACTACGATGAAATTTTTGCTCCCGTTGCAAGACTTGATGCCGTCAGGATAATCCTAGCCTATGCAGCACACAAAGGCTTCAACGTATATCAGATGGATGTCAAGCATGCCTTCCTAAATGGTAAGCTTCAAGAAGAAGTATATGTGTAGCAGCCCCCTGGGTATGAACATCCAAAACATCTATAGTACGTCTACTTTCTGGACAAATCCCTCTGTGGACTGAAACAAGCATCCAGGGCCTCGTATGAAAGTCTTTCCACCTTTCTCATTGACAATGGATTCGAAAAAGGTACCATCGATACAACTCTCATTCTCAAGAAACATAAAGGTAACATTCTACTTGTGCAAATATATGTGGATGATATCATATTTGGTTCTACCAATGCAAAATTTTGCGAAAAATTCTCAGAGATGATGAAAAGCAAATTTGAGATGAGTTTGATGGGAGAACTTAGTTTCTTCCTTGGTCTTCAAATAAAACAAACTCCATAAGGGACTTTCATCAATCAGTCCAAGTATGTGACTGACCTTCTTAATAAATACTCTCTCTCAAATTCATCATTGATGAAAACACCAATGGCTACAGGAGCTAAGTTGTTTGCTGATCCATCAGGCAAATATGTAGATGTAACAACCTATATAGGCATGGTAGGATCACTCCTGTATCTAACTGCTAGTAGACCAGATATTATGTTTGCTACATGTCTTTGTGCAAGGTATCAGGCTAATCCCAAGGAATCTCATCTTTCTTCAGTCAAGAGGATCTTTAGATACCTCAAGGGAACCCCTTCATTGGGTCTCTAGTATCCAAAGAACTCTGGCTTTGATATAATAGCCTTCACAGATGCAGATCATCCAGGTTGCAAGCTTGATAGAAAGAGCATGTCTGGAAGCTGTCAACTCTTGGGGGAAAAGCTAGTAAGTTGGATATCCAGAAAACAAAATTGTGTTTCAACCTCTACAGCAGAAGAAAAATATGTTGCTGCTGCTAGTTGTTGTTCACAAGTCCTCTTGATGAAGACTCAGCTTAAGGACTATGGGTTTGAATATGAAAAGATTCCCATCCTTTGTGACTCCAAGAGTGCCATAGCCATCTCTGCAAATCTTGTGCAGCATTCCAATACCAAACACATAGATGTAAGGTACCACTTTCTGAAAGACAATGTTGAAAAAGGTACAATAGAGATGTACTTTGTTCCTACAGAGATTCAACTTGCTGACATTTTCACAAAAGCTCTTGATGAAAAAAAAAATTTATTTCTTGTCAGCAAGATGGGTATGTTGAATCTCGCCACTTAAAGGCAATCCTTAGTTTGAAACTAGAGATCCTCAATATTTCATGGTTATGCCTACAAGTGATATATCTATAGCCATAAAAACACCAACTACTCTAAACCAGAGCCTCTGGTTCTAAATCCTTTGAGACCAGAGCCTCTTTGGTCAAATTAGAAATACTTGTCTAAATTCTGGACAAATATTTTCATCGCCTTTGGAACCAGAGCCCCTCTGGTCTAAAGCAAATACTTTGTGAAATTTTCACCAAGTACCTCCTTCACAACTAGATCCTCTGGTTATATAGACTAGAGCCTCTGGGTTCCAATCCTTTGAGGCCAGAGCCTCTTTGGTCTCAAAATTGGTCTCCCTCATTCATTCAATCACATATAAGTTAGTAATATTTCAGCATTAATGAAACCAGAGCCTCTGGTTCCAAAGACCAGAGCTTCTGATTTCCATGTCCTTTGCGAGTAGAGCCATCTGGTCCAATTTGGACTTCATATACATCATTATAATACATACTAACATCATATTTTGTATTGCCTTTGCAGCCAGAGCCTCTGGTTCTAAAGACCAGAGCCTCTGGATTGGAAGTCTTTGGAACCAGAGCCCTCTGGTCCAAAAGGCCCATCCTTTTTCATATCCATTCACATTACCTTAACCAAAATCCATATATGCTTTCATCATCATTCAGAACCAGTGCCTCTAGTTGTATAGACCAAAGCCTCTAGTCATCAAATTCAATCTTCTTATTGTTTCTAGGGGAGTTTTTAAACTCAATATACATCCCCATGCATCATTTGAGGGGGAGTTTTGAATTCATCATAAAGCATTTACATTACACATCTATGCATTTTCCAACCCAGAGCCTCTGGTTCCACTATCTAGAGCCTATGGATACCAAAAATACTATATTATGGATTGATCTCTTTCATTCAACCAGAGCTCCTCTGGTCCTATGTTAAGAGCATGTTTTCAAATCCAAGGGTTACCATGCTAAACCAGAGCCTCTGGTTTGTCTATCCAAGGCTCATTATTCATAAAACCCAACATTCCATCGATGAACAAGTTCATCACTCTCAACTAGAGACCTCTGGTTCCCCATCCAAAACGTCATGACGAACCAGAGCTCCTTTGGTTCCATGACAAAATTATTTTGATCCAAAAACCCATCTTTAAGTGAAAACATTTTAAAGATTATACAAAATTGCAGCTTTTGTGACTAAAAATTATACAACATGGGTTTTTAAAAGACCAAAATTTCGTAATTAGTATTTATCTTACAATTAGATGGAATTTTAATTTTTTTTTGGATTAATATTCAAGAGATATTATTTGGGATAATTATTTAATTATCACAAATCACCCAAACGTCATCATACACGCGCCTGACCATTTCAACAGCCTGTTCCTCATACAACCCTTCGTATTACCGTTCCACCCACCCCATTAAGACTCGTGTCCACCAACATTAATGACACGATGCAGATAAGACGGCCCACGATCATCCTAACAAATCACCTTTTTGCCAAACGTCTCTTTCCATAATCATTTTCCATTAAATATTATTTCTTAAACCCAAAACCGTTCCCCTTCTCCACTTATATATACCCTTCTTCTAAAAACCATTTTGTTCTTTACGCTTCCAAAACCTTCAAGAACTCAAGACAAACAGCAAAAAAAAACCCTGCAACTCTTCAACAATGTCATCCTCAGCTTCCCACGAATCACATAAAAATGACAGCCACGTGCAATCAACTGGTGCAGACAGCCGTGCACTGGTTTTTCTACCTATCAAACCCAACAACCACGACATTGACCTGCGAACCAACTTGTTTGAAGACAGGTTCGCAATCATGATAGAGTTCTTCCAAAACTGCATCCTCCAACCCGCTTTAACCCTATCTGACAATGGCGTACCTCTAAAATACGTCCAACAATACTGGCACACATTTGAATTCTACCCCGATAACCGTGGCATCATGGGGAACATTGATGTCCGAAATGACATGGTTTGTTTGGTCAAAATTTCCCTAACAAAGATCTCCAAGGTACTACGCATCCCCACTCGCCGAGAACTCAACATTGAACAATACGCTGAGCCACCCATGAGTTCTGACATCGTCCGGTTTATCAAGATGTTGGGTTACAACCATGACCTACGCAACGCATTTGACTTCAAGAGGAAGTTCTTGCCCCCTAAGTGGAATATGTTCTTCTCGATCCTGAACCGAGCCCTCACTTGCAAGATCGGGTCAATGGATCAAGGGAACATCAATATTATGACGATAATGTATGGACTCTTCTTCAACCTACCGCTGGACTATGCCCTTTTCCTTTACAATGAAATCCATGCAGCGGTGATTAAGAAGTGCAAGCTTAAGGCCACGGGAAAGCCATTGATCTATGTTCTCTTTTCGCGTTTTCTTGCTCTCTTCATAAGGGACAGCCTACCGGCCGAAGAACCATACACCCCATAATTTTTTATGAACAGCCATCGTCCAGTAGTTTCCAAGGATGGCTACATGACAGAGATGACCGTTTCAAGGGCCATGCTCAGCGTCATACCAGAGACATATGAGATTAGACAGAAGTATGAACGCTCTCTACAGTCCCAAGAAAAGAGGGCAGCTACCCCAAAAAACATAGAGCCATCCCCCGATGCAAATGGGGGAGCGCAAGAGTCGTCTTCATCGGATGATGAAGATGACGACGATGACACTCCTCACGCATCCCCCGACCCTACAAACACAACTCTCATACCTACTTTCCAAAGGGCAACCACCACTACTACTCCTGGCGATCAAGGCCAAAGGGGTATTGAACAAGGACAGCCCAGTCCAATCCTCACCCAAGCCAGCCACTCTTTAGCCACTCTACTTCCCTTCCTCGGCCTCTGAATCCGAGGAGGAAGAAGAAGATGTAGCACCATCAGGAGATAGGTCCTCATTAGAGGGCTATCGAGGAGTCGATGGAAGTCCTTCAATGCCCACATTTTCACAAGGCATTGAGGGCGCCTTTGGAGTTGAGGCACAATTTGCAGCATCTGTTGCTGCAGGGGTTACCCCCGTGGCTGATCTAGTCACAAAGGTTGAGTTCCAAGCCTTTGTTGACTCGACTCAGCGGTCCTTGGAAAACCTAAAACTAATCTTACAAAGGATTGTCGAATCCCCCCCATCCACCGATCTCACCCCAATTTGACAATCCCTTGTCACCCTCGACACCCAAGCCAAGGACAATGCCACCCGCCTCCAAATGCTACAACAAACCATCACCCAACACCACATCCTCCTTTTCCACCCTTCGAAACCAAACAATGATGAACTCCCTTGCCAGCCTCACGACCCAGGCAACTACGACCGATGAGGCCATAACCTCCATCTCCACCAAACTAAACACCATCACTAATACCCTCCATACTCTCCCAGCCACCATCCTCTCCCAAATCCTTCAACCAATCCCACCCCCAACCACATCTATCGATGAAACCTTAGCCTCCCTCCCCACCAACTAGCCACCATACAAGCTACCCTTACCTCACACCCAGCCACCATCTTAGCCAAAATACCCCAACCACCCCTTCCTCCACCCCCCCTCTGCATTACCTTCATTTGATGAAGCTCTCTCCTCTTTGGCTGCAGAGCTGAAGGATATCATAGCCAACCTTCCCATCCCACCACCCGCATCCACATCCACCTCCACCTCCATACGTCATCTCACATCATCATCCATCATAGAGTTTGCCACCAAAGCTCACTTGAGGCCTCTGTCCAAGGCACTAATCTCATCATTCAATGAGATAAATGCAAAGTTCGCGGCCAGATCTGTTGAGCCCACCAATGCGTTGAAGAAGAGTCTACTCCAATAGCAAGACCGAACAAACACTCTTCTTTGCTTATTGGAACAAAGGGGCAAGAAGGATCGAGTGCACACGCTAGCTGAGCACATCCGGCTATGGAAGAAGAACAGGAGCAGAGCCTCCTGCTCATCGAGCCGCCCTCTTAAGAGACGAAGGCATGAGGATCCAGACCCCGATGATCATGGTCTTGGTCCTCATGAGGGGGAGAACACAGTTACTGCTACTCAACCAATGGATTCCGTTGCACCACCACCACCACCATCACAAAACCAACCATCACCCACTACCCAAGGAACCCAAGCGAGGGAACCAGAGGCTCAGCCCTCTAAAGATGTACACAATGTACATGTTCCCTTCGCCACCACCCAAGAACCCATTGAGCAAAGTTCATCATCTGATGAAGATCAATCCACCCCTCAAACAGAAACCAACCTACCTTTCACTCCATCACCAACTCCCAACCTACCCTTAACTCCATCACCAACCCCTCGCACCACAGAACCTTCCATCACCTTACCCATACAACAAGAACCTATAATCTCCCAACCTTTCTTACCCCAACAACCTCAAACCCAAATAGAACCCCATGAACCAGAAACCACCCATCAAGAGCCCAATGAGCCAGAGCTACCCCAAAATGAGCCAACCCAACAACAAACCATTCCATCACCAACCCTTAGCCCAAACACAACCCACAACCCCACCAACCCAGGTGCAAACGGACATTCCCTCCTCACCGAGGCATCCTCCTCAAGGGGTCGTCGATGAAATAATTGCACATATGGAGTCGTTGAGGAGATGTCCAGAGATGCCGCCAAAGGAGCCAGTGATGATGGAAAATATCCATCAATAGTTGTACCACGATCGTGATAAAGGTTTAGCTCTCAATCCTCTAATGCCTTCACCAGAATCAATGAACCTCCTACGCCACAGGTTTGTAAGACTGACTACCCAACCACCACAGGTTGTCTTCTGAAATGAAAGAATCTGGACGGTCATGGATATCAAGATGAGGACCTTCATGAACAGTTCCATCAAATATATCGAGTACACTGTGGAGCGGGCCCATGGTCATGTCAGTGTCTTCAATGACAATGACTTGGTCAATCTCAATCCATATTACTTGATTGATCTTTATACGTATACGGCTCAGCGACAAGATCAAGGAATACAATTTGGGATGGCAAACAGAGCGATCGTTCAAGCTATGGAAACCTTGGTGAAGCACAGAGCTAAGAGTGATTTTCAAATTGCTCTTCAACTTGGCATCGACAGACTATCCTGCACTCCACCCAATGAAGACTTCCCAGGCCTGTAGAAGAAGAGATCTGCCTCTGTATTAACTCAACCAGAACTGGGACTAGTATTCAAAAATGAGTTTGGAGCAAAGAAGTTTTTCAGATTAGGCAGACCTCATGTGCCGATGGGAGAGGGACAAAGAATTATTCATGAGATCTCAACAGTCATTCAATGCAGAGGACTGTTGATGTGCTTTTGTGAAATTACACAAGGTAGATCATGAATGAAGTTTTTCTTTTGCTTTGAATTGTAATATTATTTGTTCCACCGATGTAAGAATTCATCATTTAGTCCAATGAAAATTTGGCAAAGGATGTTTTTCTTTAGATTAGCCTCTGTTCATCACTTATGCTTTAAATATTCCTAGATTAGTTCACGTTTGTTCTTTCATTACTTAGGGGGAGATTGTTAGACCCCATAATTCTTATGTGTAAAAGTAATGAAGAAGAACAAGAGATGAAGAAACTGAAGGCCGATGGAAAACTTCAAGGAAAAATGGATAAGACCACAGGACAACCAGAGGGTCGATGAATCGACCAGAGATGCGATGAAAAGAACATCTTCATAGCCCCTCTGGTTACTAACACTTGGAGTTTTTTACACTAATTTAACCACAGGAATGCGATGAAGATATGAAGATAAGGTTGAAATAATGCCCCATGGAAGACTGCTGGAGATGACTAATCGACAACTGGATTCTACAAAGTTTATCTTGTTTTGTTGATTATCCATGTTTAGATAAGCTTTATCTTTCCCTAGAAGATTTGCTAGATAGTCTCACTATATAGTTATCTTGTTGTTAAGATTACTAGTATAAATAGGTGGTTAGGTCTATTGTCATCTTTGACTCTTTTAACGCTTTTCACAATCAATAAAGAGAATCCTTTGACACTCAAGTATATTCTTTGAATGTTCATCATTTGTTCTTGAGTGTTCATCATTATACTCATCAAAACTATGTAATTAGGTATTCTTAACTTAATTATTAGTGTTATTGAGAGATCTGGGATCAACGTACATTGTCATAGCACCTCTTCCTAAGAAGTCTAACAAGTCTAGTGGATCTAGGTCTATTTCTTCAGCTTGTAACCTTCTTCTTCAGGGACTAAGAAATCTGAATCTTGTCAGTAGTCTAAGTCTCAGCTCAAGGTGAATGCTTCACCAAAGGATTCCAAAGCCTCACAGGTTCCTCCAAGAACTAATGAGAAGGGAATCCTTGGAGCTGGTCCCTCTTCTAATCTGATACTTCCTGGCTCTAAAGCTACCTTCAGCTATAGGAAGTGTAGATACTGTGGTGAAAATACACATATTGCCAACAAGTGTCTTTCTGCCGCCAAGGCAGATCCACCAGCTAAGAGCATGAAAATAGCTAAGGCTGAGAAATCAACCAAGGCGATATCCTTCACTAAGGCTGCAAAAGCAACCAAAGTGAAGCAATCCACTGGAGCCTCTTCGTCAAGCTCAGTGAAGACAATAACTGCTGCTGAGCCTTCAACATAAAACATTGATATTCTACCTACTCAAGCCTCTTCTTTAGGCTCAGTGAAGACTTCCACTGACTCTATCTTACTAGTGTCAGAGATTGTTCCTCTTTCTACTTAAACTTCTTCAGGTTTAGTGATGTCGTCTGTTGACGCTGACTCTTCAGCATTAGTGGATGATGCCTCTTACAGTGTTGGACCCCAATAGCTAGGTACCAATAGCATTTTTAAACTGTTCCCTTATGCAGGATGTTAAAGGCATACAGTACCTCAATAGTGGATGCTCAAGGCATATGATTGGAGACAAAACCCTGCTAATCAATTACAAGGAAGAAATAGGACCTTCCGTGGCCTTTGGAGGTAATGGAAAAGGATATATTAGAGGTTTTGGTATATTAACCAATGGTGTAACCACGTTCAAGCGAGTTGCATATGTTGAAGGACTGAAGCACCACCTCCTAAGCATCAGTCAACTGTGTGAGAAAGACTACATAGTAAAATTCTCCAAGAATTCATGTTGCGTCTACGACAAAAATGATAAGATTGCCTTGACCAGTTCTCGCCTAGAAAATGTATATATCATCAATATGAATTCTAGTACCACTGAGAACAACTGTTTCTTCTCTAAAGCCTCGTTAGATATCAACTGGCTTTGGCAGAAACGACACTCTCATCTTAACTTCAATACACTCAGTGAGTTGTAGAGAAAGGATCTGGTCGCGGGTCTTCCTCAACAGTCCTTCGCAAAGGAATCTCTTCGCTCAGCATGTGAAAAAGGAAAACACACAAGAGCTAACTTTAAGTCAAAAAAAATATCTTCAGTGATTGTGCCTCTTTAGCTACTACACATGGATATCTTCAGTCCAGTTAACGTGCAATCTATTGCTGGAAAGAAGTTTACACTCGTCATTATTGATGAGTACTCTAGGTACACTTGGGTCTTCTTTCTCCGATCCAAAGATGAAGCACTTGAAGATATCATTTCGTTCATCAACAAAATAGAAGTACTTAACAACATTAAAGTACAATCTATTAGAAGTGACCATGGTACTGAATTCAAAAAACAGTACTATGGATAACKTCTTTGAGGACAAAGGAATTTCTCACAACTTTTCTTCAATGAGAACTCCTCAGGAAAATGGGGTCGCTGAAAGGAGAAATCGAACAATCATAGAGGCTGCTCGATCAATGCTCAACAAATCCCATCTCCCTACTAAATTTTGGGCTGAAGTTGTCAACACCGCTTGTTTCACTCCAAGTCGGTCACTGATCATAAAGAGGTTCAAGAAGACAGCTTATGAACTTTTTCGTGGAAGAAAGCCTTCTATTAGCTTTCAACAAATCGTTCGTTGCACTTGTTATATTCATCACAACCGTGGCCAACTAGGAAAGTTTGAACCCAAAGCTGATGAAGGAATCTTTCTTGGATATTCTTCAGCATCCAAAGCCTTCAGAGTATTCAACAAACGAAGACCGGAAGAAACTATCCATGTCACCTTTGACGAATCCCAGTCAGCTAATTCAAAACCCATCTTAAATGATGATGAATTAGAAACTTGGATGTTCTCTCACTATGGACAACCCGAAGCTTCCTTCAGTGTTCCTCTCAATACTGAAGCTGAAGCTGAAGCCTCTCAATAATAGGATCTCTCTTATATTTAACTGCCAGCAGGCCTGACATCATGTTTTCCACATGTATATGTGCCAGGTATCAGGCCAACCCTAAAGAGTCACATCTTAGTGCGGTTAAGAGGATCCTACGTTACTTAAAGAAGACACCAACACTTGGACTATGGTACCCTCTGCATTCAAACATTGACCTAGTGGCGTACACGGATTCAGACTATGGTGGATGCCAGATTGACAGAAAGAGCACCTCTGGGAGCTGCCAGTTTCTTGGAGGAAAACTAGTAAGTTGGTCGTCAAAGAAGCAGAACTGTGTTTCAACTTTTACAGGAGAGGCTGAATACGTAGCCGCTGCAAGTTGTTGTTCACAAGCTCTGTGGATGCAGACCCAACTACGTGACTACGGCTACTCTGTCAACAAAATCCCCATCCTCTGTGATTCAAAGAGTGCAATAGCAATAACAGCCAATCCAGTTCAGCATTCTAAGACAAATCATATCGATATAAGGTACCATTTTCTTAAACATCAAGTTGGAGAAGGTAATGTCGAGTTATATTTTGTTAAATCAGAATTTCAATTGGCTGACCTCTTCACTAAAGCCCTAGATGAAAAAAGGTTTAATTACCTTGTASAGAAAATTGGAATGACTTGTCCAGAATCCTAGCTGTTGGTTGTCTTAATTCTTTATTCAATTCTGTATATAGTTTTTCTTTTAAATTCCATTTTTTTTGTATATGGTTTTTATTTCTTGAATAACCTTTCACTTGATTCTTTAGTTAAACAAGTTTAACCTAGCAGAAGCTTGCAAGGTTCAAGGGGGAGTTTGTGCTTTTAAAATGATAAAACCTCTTGAAGAAGAAAAATGTTTTAATCGCAGAGGTCATTTCACAGAACCTCTGTGACTGATTACAGAGGCTCTTTGAACGGATCTTCTGTAGATACTTCTTTTTATGATTTTAAATGGTTTTTGTTCTAGGGGGAGCCAAGGAAGCTGGCTCAGAGGGGGATCGTTTTAATTGAAAATCAAACCACAGAAGGTGCCAAAACTTTTGAAGTATCTTGTTCTCAGAGGTCAATTCATCAGAACCTCTGGCGCTTCTAACAGAGGCTCTGTGAGTTTGAGCTGAGTAAGTACTCATCTCTCTGTGGATTTTCAAAACCGTTTAGGTAATAAAAGGTGTAACATTATAAGAAGACCCGACAGATATCACAGAGGCTTTGTTACCCTTAGGCCTCTGACAGAACTCTCTTAATAGTTATTGTCTATTGATATGGTGCGCGTGGTTCTGTGGATAAGGTTTTGAACCTACACGCGCGTGTCAGAAAAGGTGGCGCACGCCATCAATCGTGCGTCTTCCCAATACGGCGTGTCATACCTTTTTGAGCCGTTTCAACCCAAAACCACTTATCACGACCTTTCGTCAATAAAACGGTTCATTTTAAAACCCTCCCTATAAATACCTCTTTCCCCCCAAATCAAAAACCTTTACCACTCACAAATACTCCAGCGAACTTGAAACTAGAAATCTCTCAAAGCAAAACCTGCAACATTTCTTCCTCATCCGCATCTGCCCAATCCGTCAATGCTTCAAGCGACAACGAAGTTACCCGTGCTCAAGCATTGACATCCCACGCCCTGTCGTTTGTTCAAAACAAATATGAAAAAGTCGTCCTAGTCAAGAAGCCAAACAACTACTATTTTGCTCCTTCTACTACAGCTTTAAGAAACCACCCACTTTTCTTTGCCCTATCTGCCACTAAGCCTACCCCCGACTCTTACATAACTCAATTTCTTTTTAGTTCCTATATAACTACCCTTGATAACATCGGCCTGACCATCATTGGATTTGCCTCACATCCCGTAAATAAATCCCTGGTTCCATTGGAACTCAATGTGAACAATTTGAGAACTGCCCTGCGTTTGCCCACACTGGAGGATCTCAATTTAAAKGCCTATGCTGCGAYCCCCACTGAYGAGGAATTAATTAAATTCCTAGAGTTTCASTCTTATGCGACCCCAATCACCAAGCGAACTCAATTTAGGCGCAAAGGACTGCCCCCTGTCTGGAACACCCTGTTTTCTATCGTCAACTGCTGTTTGACAGGGAAGGTTGGCAGTCATGACCAAACTGCTGTTCGAGGATATGGTCGTGTTAATCAAGAAGAAATGCGCAAGTCAAAGAGACAAGAAATCGAAGGTCAAAGCACAGAAAAAGACCAAGGAGGACATGAACCAACCCGGCCTCATCCTGCAACGTTTCCTTGGTCTGGCCTATGGCGATTTGTTAGCAGCGAAGCTCCCCTCTGTGGAGCCAAATGCAAGGCTCTACCCGTTCAAAGAGTTTCACCCCATTGAGCATGAGCAAGGGTACAGAAGCCCTAGACCGTTATCAAGAGTCATGCTTAGGTTTCTTAGCCATGAAGACATAAAAGCCTATAGACGTGGATTCAGGCGATCAGAACCGGTCCCTGAGACCCCACCACGAATAGGAGTACCCCTAGGAGAGCGAATCAAAAAAATGAGGGTTGAGGGACGATCGGAGGAGCCTACAGAGGCTGGTAAGACGAGTGAGGTTGCGCCTAGAGTCCCAAGTCCTCCAACCAAGAAGGCTAAGAAGACACATAAGGGTGTCGACTCTTCTGCGAAAAAGAAGGGGAAGAAGAGCCCTGCAGAAGAAGAAGGCCCAAGTGTTCCTCTGCCAAAGCCTAAGAAGAAGAAAGTCAAGAAGGCTCAACCAACAGAACTTGTGGTCACAGAGCCAGTGGTCACAGAGCCTATTGTCACAAAGGCTGTGGCACAAGAGATCCCGACAGAGGCTACCACTCAAAAGCGCAGAAGGTTGCGCAAAGTTGTTCTCGATGTTTCCCCAACAGAACAAATCCAGGATGTTCTTGTCAATATCCAAAAGGAGTTCAGAGCGCCAATTGACATATCCAAGTTGGGACAGAGGTCGTCTTAGACGAAGAAGAAGAAGAGGAAGAAGAACTAGGTGAGGGAGAACAAGATGCCAAAGGCACACAACCTAGCCCACCTCCCAGTGCATCCCACGTTTCTAGGGGCCCTGTTCTAGAGGGATCCCCTATTGAACAAGGCACGCACATGCCGAACCCAAACCAGCCTACCCATGCAGAGGACACTCTTTCGTCCTCTGTGGATCGCACAGCCGGGCAACCCCAAAATACTCCTCCATCCTCTCAAAAGGATGAAGGTTTTAATACAAGAGTCCCTTCGCCCAAGGACTCGACACATCCTACAGAAGCATTCGTTGCTTCTTCACACAAGAGTGACCACCCAAAACATGCTTCAGAGGCACAAGTGAGGCACAAAGAGACAGAGGGTCTAGAACGCCCTCTGTCCCCACTAGATCACTCTGCCATGCTTTAGGAGATGAAATCTACAGAACACCAGTAGGCTCTCCTTTACGAGATGTTTGAGGATCTGGTGGAAGTCCCCAAGCAGACTATGCAATACCAGTCGCTGAGGGCGCCTCAGGCTCCGAGGCTACTAAATCACCATGTGTTGGTGGTTTAGGTTCCCAGGATATGTATGTGACAAAGGGGGAGCTTAAAACCTTTGCCACAGAAATATTCAATAAGATAGACAAGTTGAAAAGCTTGTTTATATCCCGATCGACGGCAGAAGACGTTTCACCGATAACAGCTGCTCTGAAGGAGTTGAGCTCAACCACAGCAGAACTCAAGTCTACTCTTTCAATTCTTCAGAGCTCTGTCCTACAGAAGGAAGATCTCACAGAGGTGTTCAAAGCTCTAAGCCTYAACCCCTCCTCCATCCAGACCTTGAAGACAAAACTTTCAGAGATGGCTGCCCAAGGACTCGATACATCCCACAGAAGCATTCGTTGCTTCTTCACACAAGAGTGACCAACCAAAACGTGCTTCAGAGGCAAAAGTGAGGCACACAGAGACAGAGGGTCTAGAACGCCTTATGTCCCCACTAGATCACTCTGCCATGATAGGCTCTGAACCTACAAGGCACAAAATCTACAGAACACCAGTAGGCTCTCCTCTGGGAGATGTTCGAGGATCTGGTGGAAGTCCCCGAGAAGACTACGCAATACCAGTCGCTGAGGGCGCCTCACGCTCCGAGGCTACTAAATCACCATGTGTTGGTGGTTAAAACCTTTGCCACAGAAATATTCAATAAGATAGACGAGTTGAAAAGCTTGTTTATCTCCCGATCGATGGCAGAAGACCTTTCACCAATTACAGAGGCTCTGAAGGAGTTGAGCTCAACCACAGCAGAACTCAAGTCTACACTTTCAACTCTTTAGAGCTCTGTCTTACAGAAGGATGATCTCACAGAGGCATTCAAAGCTCTAAGCCTCAACCCCTCCTCCATCCAAACCTTGAAGACTGAACTGTCAGGTATGGCTGCCCAATTCTCTGCTGACCTCATCTCTGCGGGGTACACGGATTACTCCTCTATCAAAGACGAAATCAAGCAGATGTTTTTCTCTGTGGTAACATACGGTATTGATACCAAGTCCTCAAGGGCCAACATCAATCGCCTTGCTACCCGCAGAGAGATTGATGCCATGGTTGAAACTCCGGGTATTATCGTGTGCAAGCATACAGACCGTCTTCTCAAAGAGGCCCGTGCCTCCAATACAGCGATCAGAGACTGTACATCACAACTCGTGAAAGAGGGTGACCTCCTCAGAAGCGTCTCCAAACTGAAGTGGTCAACAGAGATCGACATCAATCACACCTCTGAGCTTGCAAATGAGGCAATTAAGAAGATGAAGAAGGCGGACACCAAAATTTTGTAGAGGTTGGAGAAGGCTCCCCTGGATACTTGCAAGGCAGAAGCCAAAAAGAACCATGACGATCAAGAAGATGATGATCATGATCGTTATGAGGGTGAGAAGAAGGCCGAGAAGAAAGCACCAGAGCCATAGAAGACTCCTGCTAGAGGCGTCAAAATTGTGGACTCTACAGCTGCCTTGTTCTATAAAGGCAAGGAAAAGGCTCCAGAGCCCAAAGGCAAAGGTAAAGGCATAGTTGTAGAGTCACCACAGAAGGGGTCGTCGTCTAGTACAGAGACTCCACAGGAAATAAATGAAGAGGAATACAGAGATGACCCAGGACTCCTTGAAGCTTTAAAGGCATCTCTGGCAGAGGCTCTAGCAAGGAAAGGCAGAGGCCCCATCCCTCGCAGAGAAGGAGAAGGCTCTTCATCACAACTCCCACCAATCCAAGAAACGTCCACGGGTACGTTTGACGCTCTACAAGGAACCGTCAAACCCATCCTTGCAGAGGGGTCAACCCAGAGGCCAATTCTAGAGGAAAAAGAAGCCAAGGTGCCAGAGTCCGCCACGGTAGGAAGGGTGTCTAAAATATTCGAATCTATGAGCAAGATTCCAATGCCAAAAATCAGAACAGAGCCCGTTACTACTTTGGAAGAAATTCAAGTATGGAGGTACTCTTCATCAGACACAGAGCCTCCCTATGATCCAGAGCTCACAGGGATCCCTTCTGCCGCAGCCAAGTTCCARTTCTMTAAGCTCACAAGGCCTCGTGAGCAAGTCTTCTCAGAGCACATGATCACCTCCCTAGAGACAATTTCTCAAAGGACAATGCTAAAGAAGAAGGTACTCTATGCTCAGTATGTAGTAAGGAGGGAAGATGGCAAACTGTATACATTCACAGACGCTGACCTCTACAACCTCTGTGTGTTTGATGTCATCTACATGCACAAAATTCTCAACATCTACATGGAGAGGAGGTCAAGCTACTCAATATCGCTCAGAAGGCTGCTTGAGGTCATGTGCGCACAAGTAAGATATTACAGCCAGAAGGACTTCGAGCTTGCAGTCAGGTTAGTCCAAAAAGATCTAAAGATATCCCCTCCATACAGCAGGCTTGGTTGGATACTTAGGTATCATCCAAACTCCATTATTCACAACCCCACTTTTGGGTTTGTGAATTTGGATAAGGATGATATCCTAAGATTCTATGATCCAACAGAATCACACAAATACTCAACAGAGACGCTAGAATGGATATACAGAAGAGCAGCGGCATAAGTGGACAAAGGACATCTAAGGTTGAGCGAAGTGTCTCGCATCTTGGAGGCRATCAAAATGCAAATCAACTTCAGAGAATGGATCTTCAACGTCTACAGAACTATCAAGTCTGACATGTTATACGCAGTAGACAACTTTCCAGAATCTGTCGTTTGATAAATCTTCTGTACCAGTTTTTAGCCCATGTTTCACAATTTTGTAATTTCTCTTAATTCTTGTAATTATTTTCAGAGGATGAACTTTTATCTCCTCTTGTAATTTTCTTTCAATTAAGTCATTTCTTGCATTTAAATTTCCAATTTTACTTTTTCATACTTAGGGGGAGATTGTTAGCTCTCACTTCATTTAATGTAAAAGTATGGAAAAAGTAAATACTGCAAGTGTTGACAGAAGAGGTTCCACCACAGAAGACCACAGAGGTCCAACAACAGAAGATGCTCAATCGTACAAGTGAAGTGTGACAGAACCTCTGTTGTCTATCACAGAGGTTATGGAAACTGGTCCTTTGTAAACAAAGCGTACAAGTCAAAGATAACAGAATCTCTGTTGTCTATCACAGAGGTTCTGGAAGTTGATCCTCTGGAATCAAGTGATTTCAAGGCACATCCAGCAGAGCCTCTGGGATGGCTCACAGAGGGTCTGCAGTTTTATCTTCTGTGAAGAACTTCTTTACTATTTACTTAGGTTAGTTAGATGCTTGTGCTTATCACGTGACTGTTTGTAATCTGCTCTATTTGAACGACTTAGATTAATTTGTACGTCTAGGTCATGTCAGAAAAGCCGTTAGGAACGAGTATAAATAGCAGCTTAGGCCTTTGTAATTCAGTGTGCTTCCATATTGTATTGTAAACATTTTCATTCAATTGAAAATCATTTGAAGCTTCTCTCTCGTGTTCTTCATTCAACTGTGCTCTTCATTGATTATTACTATGTTTGTTCTTATTGCTTCCGCTGCACTAATATTGTCAAATAGATCATCCAGAATAAGTGATTAATATCCAAAACTGAGTTAATCGATCCTATCAGTCGTCGAAACGATATCTCCAGGACGAAGGAAGAGAATAATGTTTTGTTCCTTAAATGTCTCGGGGATGAATAGACACAACTGTCAATGTCCTTTCAAGCAAATCAGGACTTAGACGGCTGGTCACTTCATGACGTACATGGAACGCTTGCTGCACAAGAGAAAGATATCATGAAGAAGAAAGTGTCCATCGATGGACCCCTGGCTCTTGCTGCTGAAGAAAAATATGTTTCAAGGACCTCCATCAGCTGGTGGTAAAATCAGTATCTGAGGACGAAACATCCGAATCAAATGATGATATCAAAGCCTTTGCTAAATCTCTGGCCTTTATTACAAAACAGTTCCAGAAGAAGTTCATCAAAAGACCCTATGAACGAAGACACTTCAAAAGGGAGAAGTACCAGCCAATCGTATGAAAGGAAGCCATCGAAATTCTATCAGAGGGAAGACAGAAGAGATGGAAGAGAAGGGAGAGAAGATAGAAGAGAAGATAGAAGAGAGGAGAAGAAAGAAGACAGAGACGAAAGGAAAAATGACCTCCATTGCTTTAGGTGCAGAAAAATCGGTCATTTTTCCAAAGAATGCAGAGGACGACTGGTAAAGGATGCTGATTACTACAAGAATAAATATAAATACAATCCAAGAGAGCGAAGCCTGATGGGTGAAAAAAGAAAATTGGGTGTCGGATTCTTCATCCGATGACGAAGATAAATAACTCATCTATCTGATGGCCATGTCCAATGCAGAATCTGCCTCTGACTCTGATGATCAGGTATGTGAGTCTACTTTCAATGAAACCAACTCTGCTCTATCTGAGCTAGAGTTAAGCGTAATAAAGCTTTCAGAGGACTTCTTGAAACTAAAAGAAAAATTATATTTTGAAAAATCTAAAAGACTTAAAGCGGAAAAAGAAGTCAGTTTCTACAAAAGAGAGACTGACCTTCTACCCGAAGAAAAAGCCGAACTCGTCAAGGAAAAAGACTCGCATCGCCACTCTCAAAAAATCAGAGGAAGAAAAACTTTTAAAATTAAACAAGCGAGTAACCAAAGACTTAGAAAAGGAAGCTAAGGACTTAAAAGAATTCGAGGCAGAGAGACTTAACTCAATAGCTCTCAAATATTTCTTTCAAAAAGAAAGGGAGGTTCTTCACCAGAAGCTTCAAACCAATGAACTTCTGATAAAGAAGTACAGGGATGCCCAAAATGTATACAAAAAGTTAAACGGTCAAACGGATACTCAAGGGATTGGATTCAATGAATTGGACTCCTTCATCGAAAGAAAGAAATCCACCCTTGAATCCACTTTCAAACTTGGATGCATTCAAAAACCCGACTTTTTCCCGAAACCAAAAGCAAATTTTAAAAGAGTTAAAGTCGATGGAAAAACTGTCGTTTTAAGACAGGATTTTGAAAACATGGTGTACGAGAGCGATACATGTACAAATTCTGATGAAAAGAACGAGACCTCCAAATCAGAGACCGATGCAAACCTTATGGTTAAATTAGAATATATGGTTGTCAATCCCACTTCATCAGCAAGTAGTATTGATGAAAAGGAGAATCTTAGTAAGGAGCCGTCCGCTGATGAATTGATGAACCATCCAAGTAACATTGGAAGTTCGTCTAAGTCAGAAACGATGGAACCCCCAACAGATCACTCTGAAGCATGAACCTCTGAACCCACACCTCCCACAAACATCCATGATAATTTTGATATCGAGAAATCAGCGAGAGACTTTCTTGATTCTGAATCTGAAGAAGAGATAGTCTATGAATCACTCAAGATCATTGAGGATAAGAAGCCTCAAAACTTCAAACCCTCAATGAAATCTGATGTTCTACCATCGATGAACTCTTCAGACAAAGGAAAGGGAAAGCTGAGAAATATCAAATCTGCTAAAGATAACTCACAAGGCCCTAGTACATCTTCTAAGTTCATTAAGTTTACTCATGAGCAAAAACAGAAGCGGCATGCCTCTGAGAAATCTAATGACCACTTTTCCTCTCATTCAACTAAAGAAAAGCAGTCGTTCCTCAGGAGTAAAGAAGTAAAGACCAAGACCTCCACAAATAAAAAATCTGAAGTAGATAGGAAGTTTGTAAAAACAACCGATGCTAGGACAGGATTTTCATCCCCTGTATTTACTTCTTCATTTTTATCGAATAAAAAGAACGTTAGACATTCATATCCAAAGAATCATAATTGTCAATGTTTATCTCTATTTCAAAACCTGAGGAACCATATGTTGACACATCGCTGCATATTCTCCAAAGACGTCTATCGCTATAAAGTTAAAACCAATGAAAACGTGAAAAAGCCCAAGTCTAAGGGCAAGGAAAATGCAAACAAACCCAAGCCTGCAAAGGCTAAGGGTGATGAAAAAAGAGAGGTATCTCCCACTAACAAACGTGGACCCATTATGAAATGGGTACCTAAAACCCTTTAATTTTTTCTGCAGGACCAGCATGTGCAACGATGGTATATGAATCCAGGTTGCTCCAGGCACATGACTGGTGACAAAAGTCAGTTGTCCTCCATCATTGAGAAATTTGGAGGCTCTATCACTTTTGGAGACAATAGCAAGGGTACCATCGAGGGATATGGCACTCTCATAAAAGGCAACATCTCCATCAGCAAAGTGGCATATGTTGAATGCTTGAAGCACAACTTACTAAGCATAAGCCAGTTCTACGACAATGGTCTTGAAGACAGATTCCACAAGGGTTTCTGCATTACAGAAACACAGCCCGGCCAAACCATCATCAAGGCAAAGAGATAAGTAAATCTCCATCTTCTGGACTTTCAATCCTCTCTGGGACAAGACACCCTCTGCCTTGTATCCCATAAGGGCGATGAAAATTGGCTATGGCATCAAAAGTTCTCACATCTCAACTTTGATGTTCTAAGGAAGCTAGCCAAACAGAAGCTAGTCAAGGGGATACCGGACCTCATTTTCGAAAAATATCATTTGTGCTTAACCTGCGAGATGGGAAAGCTATAACGGGTCTCTCACAAAACTAAGTCAGAAACCTCCTGCACCAAGCCCTTGGACATGATCCACATTGATCTTTGTGGGCCCGTATCTACCTAAAGCCTCTCTGGAAAGAAGTACATATTAGTAGTAGTTGATGAATACTCCAGATACACGTGGGTTGAGTTTGTAAAGAAGAAATCAGATGTTCCTGACCTACTCATTGGGGTGATGAAAAGGCTCCAAGTCCTTCTACAATGAAAACTCATAAAAGTTAGAAGCAACAATAAAAACGAATTCAAAAATGCAAGAATCGATGAATACCTCATCAGTGAAGGATTCACAAAACTTTTCAGCAGCCAGAACTCCACAACAGAATGGAGTGGTGGAGCGAAGGAACAGAATCCTCGTGGAAGCAGCGAGGACCATGCTTGCTTCATCGGAGTTACCCATCACCTTCTTGGCTGAAGCTATTTCTACTGCCTGCTTCACTCATAATCGATCTATCATCAACAAGAGGCACCAGAAGACACCCTATGACCTCATCAATCAAAGAAGACCAAATGTCAAGTATTTCCATGTATTTGGGTGCAAATGTTTTGTACTCAATGATAGGGAACATCTTGGCAAGTTCGACAAAAAGGCAGATGAGGGGATCTTTCTGGGAAATTCTCAAACCGCAAAGGCCTACAGAGTCTACATTAAAAGGACAAATATTGTTATAGAAAGCATCAATGTGTCCTTTGATGACTCCACACCAATGACTTCTGGACACAACAGTTCAGGACTCGAACTTCAAAAGAGAGCCTCTGATTCACAACTTGGCAAACCCTATAAATCAGAGTTATCTCAACTATTTGAAGAAATCTTCGAAGAAGAAGTAATCTCTGAACATGCACTTACTGCAAAATCCACTTCCAGAACTGATAAGAACATGAAGTCTCCAATGCTAAAAGTACAACTCTTACTAAAACTCCTGTTACTTCACCTTCTACTTCTTCTATGTCTTCAGACCAAGAACAAGAACCAGAGTCTCACTCTGCAGATGATCTCTTCGAGGGGGAGCAAGCAGTTCCATCGGTCGATGAAGAACTGCATCCTGTTGCTCCAGAACCCCAGTCGAGCACCAAGTGGACAAAAGACCATCCACATCACCAAATCATTGGTGATCCAACATCTGGTGTCAAGACGAGATCAGCAACAGCCAATGAATGCCTCTTCGCCAACTTTCTTAGCATGATAGAACCAAAGAAAATTTCTGAACCCTACAAGACCAAACTGGATAGACGCGATGCAAGAAGAACTACTAAAGTTTAAGAGAAACAAGGTGTGGTCCCTCATGCCTCTACCCAAAGGGAAGACGACCATAGGAACCAAATGGGTCTTCAGAAATAAGAAGGACAAAGATGGCATAGTCATAAGGAACAAGTCCAGGCTTGTTGCCAAGGGCTACTTCCAGGAAGAAGGGATTGATTACGATGAGACATTTGCTCCCGTCGCGAGACTTGAAGCCATSAGGATATTCCTAGCCTATGCAGCTCACAAAGGCTTCAAGGTTTATCAGATGGATGTCAAGTCTGGCTTCCACAACGGCAAACTTCAAGAAGAAGTATACGTGCAGCAGCCCCCTTGGTTTGAAATCCAAAACATCCAGAGTATGTCTACTTTCTGGACAAAGCCCTCTATGGCCTGTACAAGCACCCAAGGCCTGGTATGAAACTCTCTCCACCTTTCTCATCAACAATGGATTCGAAAAATGTACAATCGATACAACCCTCTTTCTCAAGAACCATAAAGGTGACATACTGCTTGTACAAATATATGTGGACGACATCATACTGGGCTCTACAAATGCAAAACATTGCAAAAAATTCTCAGAGCTGATGAAAAGCAAATTTGAGATGAGTATGATGGGAGAAATACTCTCTCTCAAATTCATCATCGATCAGTCCAAGTATGTGACTGACCTTATGAAGAAATACTCTCTCTCAAATTCATCATCGATGAGAACACATAAGGCTACAGGAGCTAAGTTATTTGCTGATCCATCAGGCAAATTTGTGGATGTAACAACCTATAGAGGCATGATTGGATCACTCCTGTATCTAACTGCTAGTAGACCAGATATTATGTTTGCTACATGTCTTTGTGCAAGGTATCAATCAAATCCTAAAGAATCTCATCTCTCTGCGGTCAAGAGGATCTTTAGATACCTTAAGGGAACCCTTTCATTGGGTCTCTGGTATCCTAAGAACTCTGGCTTTGATCTAATAGCCTATACAGATGCAGATCTGCAAGTTGCAAGCTTGATAGAAAGAGTACGTCTGGAAGCTGTCAACTCTTGGGGGACAAGCTGGTAAGTTGGACATCCAGAAAACAAAATTGTGTTTCAACCTCTACAGCAGAATCATAATGAAGACTCAGCTTAAGGACTATGGCTTTCAATATGAAAAAATRCCAATCYTYTGTGACTCCAAGAGTGCAATAGCCATCTCTGCAAATCCTGTGCAGCATTCCAAGACCAAGCACATCGATGTAAGGTACCACTTTCTGAAAGACAATGTTGAAAAAGGTAATATAGAGATGTACTTTGTTCCCACTGAGATTAAACTTGCTGACATTTTCACAAAAGCTCTTGATGTGAAAAGATTTTTATTCCTAGTCAGCAAGATGGGTATGCTGAATCTCACCACTTAGAATCATTAGTTTGAAACCAGAGATCCTCAACATGGTTATGCTTATAAGTGATAGATATTATAATGGCCATAAACACCAAGTACTCTAAAATAGAGCCTCTAGTTCTAAAGACCAGAGCCTCTGGCCATTTAGAAACACTTGATTAAATTTTGGCTAAGAGTTTCCATCTCCTTTGGAACTAGAGACCTCTGCTCCAAAGCCAATACTTTGTGAACTTTTTCACTAAGTACCCCTTTTCTCAACCAGAGCCTCTGGTTCTAAAAACCGGAGCCTCTGGATTCAAAGCGTTTGGAACTAGAGCCCTCTAGTCTCAAAGGCCCATCCATTTCACACATACTTACATGCACTTACCCAAATTTTCATATTTCTTTACATCGCCTTTGTAACCAGAGCCTCTGGATTTGTTGTCTTTGGAACCAGAGCCCTCTGGTTTCAAAGACCCATTTATTTTCATATCCATTCACATACTTAACCACATTCTATATAAGTTTTCATCATCATTCACAACCAGAGCCTCTGGTTGTATAGACCACAGCTTCTGGTCATCAAAATCAACCTCCTTATTGTTTCTAGGGGGAGTTTTAAACTCATATCTCATCCCATGCATCATTTGAGGGGGAGTTTTTCTTTCATCATAAAGAAGTTTCATTGAATAAATATGCATTTTCTATCCTAGAGCCTCTTGTTCTACTATCTAGAGCCTCTGGACAACAAAAATGTTATATAAATGATGAATAAATCATGTGCATTCAACCAAAGCCCCTCTGGTCCTACATAATGGGTTGTCCATGCTTAACCCGAGCCTCTGGTTTGTCTACCAAAGGCTTATTATTCATACAACCCAACATTCCATCGATGAACTTGTTCATCACTCTCAACCAGCGACCTCTTGTTCCCCATCCAAAGAGTCATGACCAACCAGAGCGCCTCTGGTTCCATGAAAAAATCATTTTCTTCCAAAAACCGATCTTTAATTGAAAACTTATTAAAGATTATACGAAATTGCAGCTTTTGGGACTAAAAACTATACAACATGGGTTTTTTTGAAGACAAAAACTTCGTAATTAGTATTTATCTTACAATTAGATGGAATTTTAAATATAATTTTTTTGGATTGATACTCAAGAGATATTATTTGGAATAATTATTTAAATTATTCCAAGTAATCCAAACTTCATCTTACACGCGCCTGCAATTCCAACAACTTGTTCCCCATAAACCTCTTCACGTTAGTAGTCATCCACCCTCCCCATAATGACACGTGTCCTCCAACATTAATGGCACAGTACCGTCAAGATGACCCACGAATCCCACTAAATAATCTTTTTGCCAAACGTCTCCCACCATAATCATTACCCTTTTAAATATATTATTTCTTCCAAACCGTTTCCTATTCTCCACCTATAAATACCCTTCTTCTCCAACCCTTTCTCCTTTACACTTCCAAAACCTCCAAAGACTAAAGACGAGCAGCAAAAAGAAAAACCTGCAACTCTCCCAGCAATGGCTTCTTCCGCCTCTCATGAATCAAACAACAACGACAACCATGTGCAATCAATTGGTGCAGACAGCCGTGCACTGGCTTACCTCCCTATCAAGCCAAACAATCACGCCATCGACCTGTGAACCAACCAGTTTGAAGACAGGTTTGCCATAATGATTGAATTTTTCCAAAACTACATCCTCCAACCAGCCTTGACCTTAACCGACAATGGCGTACATCTCAAGTACGTCCAACATTACTAGCAGATGTGTGAATTCATCCCCGACAACCATGGAATCATGGGGGACATTGATGCCCCAAATGACATGGTTTGCTCGGTCAAAATATCCCTAGCAAAGGTCTCCAAAGTCCTTTGCATTCCGACTCGCCAAGAACTTCACATTGACCAATACGCTGAGCCATCCACAAGTTCTGCCATCCTCCGCTTCATCAAAATGCTAGGTTATAATCGTGACCTATGCAACACCTCCGACTTCAAGAGGCAGTTCTTGGCTCCAATGTGGAATATGTTCTTTTCCATATTGAACAAAGCTCTCACCTACAAACTAGGGTCGATGGATCAGGGCAACATAAACAATATGATGATAATGTATGGGCACTTCTTCAATCTACCGCTGGACTATGCCTTCCTTATCTACAACGAGATCCATGCAGCGGTAATCAAAAAATGCAAACTCAAAGCCGCAGCAAAGCCATTGACTTCTGTTCTCTTCTCTCAATTTCTCGCTCTCTTCATAAGGAACGCGTTGTGGAGACACGATCTACCGGTTGATGAGCTGTACACTCCACAGTTCTTGATGAACGGCCATCGCCCAACGATCTACAAGGAAGGCTACACCACAGAGAGAACTGTATCAAGGGCCATGCTCAGTGTCATACCAAAGACGTCTGAGATAAGGCAGAAGTATGAATGCTCTCTGCTGTCCCATGAACTGAGGGCAGCTACCTCTGAGCACTTAGAACCGTCCCCTGACACCAATGAGGGAGCACAAGAGTCGTCTTCAATAGATGATGATGATGACACTCCTCGTGCATCCCCGACCCTTCACATACAACTCCCATCCTCACTTCCAAAAGGGCAACCACCACCACTACCCCTGGCGATCAAGGCCATAGGGGTATTGAAAAAAGATGACCCAGTTCAATCCTCATCCCAGCCAGCCATCCAGAGGCCACTCTTTGGGCCTCTGGAGATGATGTAGCCGAGGAACCACAACATCATCGCCCCTCTCCCAACAGAGAGGCGATGAAGAAATAAGAGCCACTACGCCTCATTGCTCGCCACCACCCTTCACACACTCAGAAGCATGTGTTGCTTCTGACATTGAAATGCCTCGAGATTGTGAAGAGCGATTTCCTCTTCGTACACAACCCCCTTCGATACTTGATCTAACGAAGGGGACACACACTTACTTCTCTTATTCGGCCTCTGAAGCTGAAGAAGAAGATGTCGTAACATCAAGAGATAGCTCCTCACTAGAGGGCTATCGAGGACTTGGTGGAAGTTCTTCAATGCCTACATTTTCACAAGGCATTGAGGGCGCCTCTGGAGCTGAGGCACAACCTGCAGCATCCGTTGCTGCAGGGGTTTGTGGCTGATTTAGTCACAAAGGCTGAGATCCAAGCCTTTGTCGACTTGATTCAGCGGTCCTTGGAAGACCTAAAACTCATCATCCAAGTGATTGTTGACAACCCCCCATCCATCAATCTAACCCCCATTTGACAATCCCTTGCATCCCTTGAAACCCATACCAGAGAAAACACCACCCGACTCCAAATGTTACAACAAACCATAACCCAACACCATAACACCACATCCACCTTTGCCACCCAACGAAACCAACTCATGATGAATTCCATCGCCACCCTCATGGCCCAGGCAACTACGGCCGATGAGACAATAGACTCCATCACCGCCCAAATAAACACCATCTCCCAAACCCTTGACACCCTCCCAACCACCATACTCTCCCAAATCCCTCAACCTACCCCACCCAAAAACATCATCAATCGATGAAACCTTAGCCTCCCTCTCCACCCAAATGGCCAACATCCAAACCACCCTAACCTCACTCCCAGCCACTATAATAGCCTAAATTCCCCAACCACTTCCTCCACCACCTCCCTCTACAGTACCATCCTTCGATGAAGCACTCTCTTCATTCGCTGCAGAGTTGAAGGATATAATAGCCAACCTTCCCATACCTCCACCAACATCCACCTCCACCTCCATCCCTCCTCAAACCTCAACATCCACCACCCCCACAGAGTTTGCCACTAGAGCAGACTTGAAAGCTCTCTCCAAGGCGCTTATCTCCTCTTTCAATGAGATAAGTGCCATGTTTGCGACCAGAGCGACAGAGCCAACCAAGGTGTTGAAGAAGAGTCTACTACAACAACAGGACCGAACGAATTCTCTTCTTTGCACACTAGAACAACGTCGCAATAAGGAGCGCATCCACAACTATTGGGAGCGTATGAGGCTGAAGAAAAAGCGAAGCAGAGCCTCATGCTCATCGAGTTGCCCTCAAAAGAGGCCAAGGCATGAGGATCCAGACCAGGATGATCATGATCTTGGTCCTTATGAGGGGGAGAACCCGGCTACCACTGCTCAAAATATGGAGTCCGCTGCACCACCACCACCTGAATCACAAAACCAACCACCTTCAAGAATCCAAGGAACCCAAGCGAGGGAACCAGAGTCCCAACCCTCTAAAGATGTACACAATGTACATATTCCCTTCGCCACCTCCCAAGAACCCATCGAGCTAAGCTCATCATCCAATAAAGAATAATCCACCCCACAAATAGAAACCAACCTACCCTTTACTCCATCACCAACTCCTAACCTACCCTTAACCCCTTCACCAAAACCTCGCACCACAGAACCCTTCACCACCTTACCCATACAACTAGAGCCTAAAATCATCCAACCTTCCTCACCACAACCACCTCCAACCCAAACACAACCTCATGAACTAGAAACACCCAAATAGAAACCCATGAATCAGAAACCACCCATCCTGAATCCAATGAACCAGAACTACCCCAATCCGAGCCAACCCAAACCATTCCATCACCAACCCACTCTCAACCCTTAGCCCAAACATAACCCACAACCCAACCAACCCAGGTGCAGGCAGACGTTCCCTCTTCATCGAGGCATCCTCCTCAAGGGGTCGTCAATGAAATAATCACAAATATGGAGTCGCTAAGGAGACGTCCAGAGGTGCCACCAAAGGAGCCAATGATGATGGAAAACATCCATCAATATTTATATCATGATCACGATGAAGGTTTGGCTCTCAATCCTCCCATACTTTCGCTAGAATCTATGAACCTCCTTCCCTATAAGTTTGTTAGACATGCTACCCAACCATATTTTCGCTAGAATCTATGGACATCAAGATGAGGACCTTCGCCAACAGAGCCATGAAGTATATCGAGTATACAGTGGAGCGAGCTCATGGTCAAGTCAGCGTCTTCAATGACAATGACTTGATCAATCTCCATCCATATAAATTGATTGAGCTTTATGCATATACGACTCAGTGACATGATTAGGGCCTACGATTTGGGATGGCAAACAGAGCGATCGTACAGACGATGGAGACTTTGGTGAAGCATAGAGCCAAGAGCAATTTTCAAATATCTCTTTAACTTGGCATCGATAGACTTTCCAGCACTCCACCCGATGAAGACTTCCCTAACATGCAGGAGAAGAGGTCTGCCTCTGTACTTACTCAACCAGAACTGGGTCTTGTATACAAAAATGAGTTTGGGACGAAGAAATTCTTTAGGCTGACTGAAGCCTTCAAGTACTCAACAACAATACTTGAATGGTTTAAGAAGGCTATCTGAGACAGACTAGGCAGATCTTATGTGCCGATGGGAGAGGGACAAAGACTAATTCATGAGATCTCTACATTCATTTCATATAGAGGACTGTTAATGCATTTTTGGGAAATATTACAAGGGAGACCATGAATGTAGTTTTACTTATGTTTTGTATTGTAATATCTTTCATTTCATCATTGTAAGAATTCATCATTTTGTTCGAATGAAAATTTGGCAAAGGATGTTTTTCTTTAGATTAGCCTCTGTTCATCACTTATGATTTAAATGTTCCTAGATTAGTTCATGTTTGTTTTTTCATTACTTAGGGGGAGATTGTTAGACCCCATAAAATCTTATGTATGGAAGTAATGAAAACAAACAAGTGATGATGAACCAGAAGGCTGATGGAAGACTTCAAGGCAAAATGGCTAAGTCTGAAGAACAACCAGAGGGTCGATGAACTGACCAGAGATGCGATGGAAAGTGCATCTTCATAACCATTCTGGGTATCAACACTTGGAGTTTTCCTCACTAGCTCAATCAGAGGAATACGATGAAGATATGAAGATAAGGTTGAACTAACTCCTCATGGAAGACAGCTGGAGATGACAAATCAACAGCTGGATTCTACAAAGTTTAACTTGTATTGATGATTATCCATGTTTAGATAAGCTTTATCTTTTCTTAGAAGATTAGCTAATTAGTCTCACTAGATAGTTATCTTCTTAGCTAGATTACTAGTATAAATGGGTGGTTAGGCCTATTGTAATCCAAGACCCTTTTACGTTTTTCATAATCATTGGAATAAAGTAAAACCTTTGACACTCAAGTATATTCTTTGAATGTTCATCAATTGTTCTTGAGTGTTCATCATTTTATTCATCCAAACAATATAATTAGGCTATTCTTAACTTAGTTATTAGTGTTATTGAGAGATCTAGGATCAATAAATACAAAATATACATCTAAATATCCTTGTTTTAAACTTTTTCCTCGCCTTTGTCTTGCAATGAATTATGACCTACAAAACAGATTAGTCCAACAATTGTGCATTAGATCAAAAGGTCTAGTGAGTGCACTATACTCATATAAACATATATTCCAAAATCAAAGAATATAGCAAACGGGGACTTTTAAAATGTATTTTATCTAATGTTTCCCGTAGTTATATTGTCATTATCTTTCTCTCGTGGTTACACCGCCATTACCACTTTCTCGCGGTTACACCGCCATTACCTCTCTCTTTCGCGGTTACACTGCCATTGCCTATTTCTCGTTGTTACACCGCCATTACTTCTCTCTCTCTCACCCAGTTACACCGCCATTGCCTCTTTCTCGTGGTTACACCACCATTACTTCTCTATCTCGCAGTTACACCGCCATTATTTCTCTCTCTCATGGTTACACCGCCCTTATTTCTCTATCTCGCGGTTACACCGCCATCACCTCTTTCTCGCGTGTTTAAAATAAAACTCCATTTATAATCTTTGACCGGACTTGCAATTTGGTCAACTTCAACCGGATAAGTAATCCAGACATTGGCCAGATAAACAATCCGGACATTGGCCGGATAAACAATCCGGACAATACTTAGCCTTGAGTGATTGAGCTCTAATCCGGGTAACCCTTGGCCGGTTTAGGAACTAAACCGGACTTGACCAGTTTAGGAAACACATCGGATGACACATGACCGGTTTAAGAAACACATCGGATGACACATGACCAGTTTAGGAACACATCGAATGACACTTGACCGGTTTAGAAACACATCGGTTGAGACTTGACCGGTTTAGGGTACACATCGGATAAGACTTCACCCGGTTTAGGATACACATTGTATTTTTTGGCTTGGGCAATGTTGGGAATGAAGATTTGTGAAGATCGCACACAGGAACAAATATAGAAGTCAATTTTCAAGCAAAGGTGAGTGTATTGATTATTGTTTTACATATGTTTATGACTATTGTTACATACCATAGATATGTATGTATAAGAATTTGAACTCTTAAAATAATTAAACAGAATATTAAACTAGTGCTATTGCAATTGCAAATAACCCTGTACTTCACTCCAAGACCAAACATATAGAGATCCAATATCATTTTATCAGAGATCATGTTATGAATGGTGACATTGAACTTCACTTCATTCCAACTGATTACCAGCTCGCTGACCTTTTCACCAAGCCTCTTGATGAGACAAGATTTAGCATCTTGATCAGGGAACTAGGAATGCTAAATGCTGAAGAATAATTTTCAGCTATTAACATCGATCAGTAAGTGAAATGATTCAATGCTCTATCTCTGTAACTGAACTCTTAAGTAAATATATATATTCTCTCTAAGGTATGATTACTTATTTTTTTTCTTAAAAACTTAAAACTATCACTGAAGCTTTCCTTTTTCAGTGATCAAATAGTTTTAAAAGTTCGTTTCAGTGATTCTTTGCTCACTGAACATCTATATAAGTATATCTCTCTTATACTTATGTTTTCTTAAAAATCAAAATGATCACTGAACCTTTTCTATTCAGTGATTCAAATGTTTTTAAATGTCAGGATCAGTGATTACATTATCACTGACACTGAAGTCTTAAAACTATCACTGAAGTTTTTCTCTCTTCAGTGATCAAAATGTTTTAATAGGTCTTTTCACTGTTTCTTTCTACACTAAATGACTCTTCGTTTTCTTAAAAACCTTTTTGTTTTTTAAAAGAAATAGTTAATGAACCGTATTTATGACGACATTCCCTATTTAGAATGTGCAACGTTTTGAGACATGCAAAAAGGACTGTCATACGCTAACTCATTAAATGCCATCCAGTCATGGATGAGAACGTTCAATTTTTTCATCATGGCCCCTTTCCTCAACCGTTGCCTTTTTCTCTCTCCTATCCATTCTCTCTCCCCCTATATATAAATATGAGACTTCTCCCTCACTTTTCTCTTTATGCTTTCAAATATCAAAGATGAACCTCTGTCAAATTGCAAAGCAAGAACATCCTTCAAAATTCTTCTAAGACCTTTTCTTCTCAAATCAACTAAGGTCGATATACTTCTTCTTTTCTTATTCTTCTTTACTTTTATGAGAAATGTGTTTAATGTTTCAAGAACTCCATTCTCTTAAACAAAAAACAGTAATGATTATAAATTCAACCTTCTTCGTGGTTGTAATCACATTTCTTCAAACACACTCTACTTGAAAAACCCTAATCCTTCTTCAAGGGTTTTTCAAAAGAAGTTTTTGTTGTTAAAAAACTTAAATCTATACACAACTCTTGGTTTATCTACCACTATTTTATCTTCTTTTTCTTAATAAAAACAGATGGCTGCCAAGAATGTAGGTTTTATAATCGATGAAGTGTCTTTCAAGGCCAACAATCAAGTTGCCTTGTTAGATATCCCTTCTAACAAAGCATTCTACAAGGAAGCGGCCGACTTCCTCAAACAGCCATCCCTTGCCTTTGCTCTTAACCATGAGCCCATCATGGTTAAAGAGGCTCTCCAGCAGTTCTAGTTCACTACTGAAGTGGTGGAACTTGAATACAAGAATGGCCACCAAGGTGAGAAGATCACCTTCACGTTCAACCGCATGACAGTGAAATTCGGAGTCAACACCATGAGGACTGCTCTCCGACTCCCCAAGGGCCCCTTTGACAGCGAGCCCTCCACTACCGAGATCATTCAATGTCTCGATGCCATTGGCTATTAGTGTCCAATCAAGAAGGACTCAAATGCTCCAATGAAGTCCTTGTCAAAGATTGAGAAAAACAGGATGTCAACAATCTGGCAATACATATTTTCTCACTTCATTTAGTCTATGGGTGGAAAGACTGGAGGACAAGACCAGGCTCCGGAGTTACTCTAACAATTGGAATATCTGTAATTCAGCGTCACGATATAAATTATGTTGCGGTTATTTTCGATGACCTGGTGCAAAAGCTGACCATGCGCCAGTGAGAAAAGGTGGTACCATGCACCGGGTTCCTGTCCATGGTTTTTGCAAAAATATTTGCGGAAAAAAACTCCAAGGAAGGATACCTCCAAGTGTGTAGACTTGGATCCATAATTTTGTATCACAAGCTAAGGGAAGGACACGTTGCACTTTCTCCTATGGTGCCCTTCTCTCCCTCCTCTCATTAGGTGGTCAAGACAATGGAAAACCCACCCACGTCTAGCCCAGCCACCAAAACCTCCTCAAAACATCATTTACAACCTACTCTTGGTTCTCCTCAGAAAGCCAAGAAGGCCAAAAAGGAGATAGCCATATCTCTGGCTGAGACCTCTCGACAGGTTTCAGTTATTGAAACTAGCCTTAACCCCGAGGCAACTTCACCTACCCTCCCTAGCTTTTCAGTGGTCTCTCCAATCACTATCGTATCAGTGGCACCTACCACAACCGCAACAGTGACCCAAATCACTGAAAGTATGAATATCAGCACCACCGCGGCTGAACACCCACCTCTTTTTTCAACCGTTTTCTCTTCTCCTTCTTCTTTGGTCGCTACACGTGTTCATGACTCATTATTGAATGTCCTCCCTGATGATGAAACACATACCACTGGACATGAGGTTGCTCCTTTTGAGGCTCCTCAGCTACATATGCTCATCCTCTCGAGGGCATCATTAAGCAAGCCAGTGACAATCCTTTAGATGTCACTAATGGCCCCTCAGGTATTCCATCTTCCTATCCCGTTTCTAACCCTGAGCTTGTATATGCTCACTGTCCATCTATTGCAGGTACTTTTTTTGTACCTCAGTGTATGGACGTAGAAGAGAAGGAAGACGACGGAGAAGAGAAGGAAGAAGAAAGGGAAGATGATGACGATTATGACATGGCGCTTGATGTCAAGCTTATTCTCCCAGTCGTAGATACCGTCTTCTGCCAAATGCCTGAAGTTTATCGAGAGATGCCTTGCAAGGCAGATCTTGATGCGGACCTCTCATCTGTCAAAGTTGATGTTCAAGAAGTAAGGAGTCGGCTCTCGACTCTACATGAGGTTGTTCGAGCCAACGCTGAAGCCATCGCTGTTCTATCCAGGAAGGCTGATGAAGTTCAGGCTCAGTCTGTTGGATTTGAATTTTAGAGTTAAATAGTATTCATCTTGAAAGATTAATAATTGTATTTTAGAGTGTTTGACTTTGTAAGTCTAGTTGACTTTGACTAGAGGCTTCTATATTTGACCTATATATAGTTTTGTCCTCTAGTGATTGTAGAGTTAGGAGAGCTCAATTATAAAACATACGTAAAAATTGAGAGTAAATAGAAGTTTGACCAGTTGACTTTTTCTCTCTACTCCTTCATATGTGTTCTTAATGTTCATATGATCTTTTACTATGGATTATTGATGATATTTGAAGATTGATCGTGTTGTGGGACTCACAATCAGTATCAGAGCTGGAATGTAGTGAAATCAAGAGAAGAAATCACAAATTTGAAGAACTTTTCTGGAAATTCATCTTATGTTCATCTTTTTCGAAGTGTTCTTCAAACTATTCTTTATTTTTCTTAAAATTTCTTCTCAGATTTTTCAAATTTTCGTGATTTGATATTGAAAACTTTATCATTGTGTGCATAATTGATTCGTGAATCTTTATTGTTCATAAAGCTTTGTGATTTGATCATTAGTTTGAGAGATCTGTTGATTTTTGTGAATTTTGAAAACTTTTGGTGTTCTTGAAAAGTTCTCAAAAAGTTTTATTTTGATCCATTTTTGAGTGAAAAAGTTGGAGTTTTGTGTTTTGATTGGATTAACTTGGTTTACATCGCTCATAAGCCTAACCATATTCAAGGAATATCGTACAAAGGGTAGCCTAACTTGGTTACATTGATCATAGGTTCAACCGGATTTTACTTAGTCAAATTTTTTGAAGTTCAAATCGCCCATAAGCTTGTCCGGATATTGCCTTAGCCAATTTTTTCAACTTGTTATCCTCTCAATAGCTTTGCCGGATTTAGCTTTATCGCACATATGCTTCTCCGGATTAGGTAGTAACTCATTCAAGGACTTGTCCGTATTCAAGCTAAATCGCATATAGGTGTGTCCAGATTCAAGGTCATCGCTCACAGCCCTGTCCGTATTTGATATAACTCGAACAAAGGCACACCCGATTTAGTCATCGTCGCTCAAGTTATCCAGATTCTGACTTGATCGCGACTTGAGTTTTCCCGCATCATTCCTCGGTCACTGCTCTGTCCGATTTAGCCAATCCCCGGACATAGCCTTGTCTGAGCTTGGCTTCTTCGTTCATCACTAGATCAGCAACCAATATTTCTCGTGTAATTCCTCGGTCACAGGGTTGATCGGATTAGCCTCTAACTCGCTCAACCTTGTTTCCGGATTACCATCCATCTCGGTAACCACTTGGTCGCGAGCATCATTTCCTCGCACATAGGCTTGTGCGGACTTGATCTTCCTCGTTCACCAGCCTTGTCCAAGATCTTAGTCGCGTGCACACTCATCCGGATACCTTTCTCGGACACTTCCTTGTTCGATTTAGTCTTCCTTGGCCAGCGATTAACATTTCCTTGGTAACACCCGTGTCCGGACTAGTCCATCCTCGGCCAAGCGACTTCATTTCCTCGATAACCCAGTGTCCGGATTACGTATTCCTCGGTCACAGGCATAACCGATTTAGTCTTTCCCGTGCATGACCTGCTTCATCCGATTTGGCCAACCTCTTACAAAGCGTCCGATTTTAACCTTACTTCGCCATTTTTCTAACTTTGTCCAGATTTGGAACATTGTTTTGCCAAAACTTGATTTTTTTTCAAAATCCAATTTTTCCAGATTTCATTTTTTTCTCAATTTTATCTGGTTTTAATCGATTTTATCTGTTTTCGCCAAAATCTCAGTTTTTTGAGAATTTTTACTGTTTTGAGCTGCTTTGTGTTATGTGAACTGTTTTGAACAATTTTAACAGTTTATGACTGTTTTTACTGATTTTAACTGTTTTCACTGATTTTTTGATTTCTGAACAGTTTTAGAATTTTGTGACATTTTTTTTGCATATACTGATCTTATATGTGTAATATCTTTAGATTGTGATTTTTGTGACTGATTGTGACATCCATAAGTTTTGGGAGCATCAGGTTGGCATCTTTATAGGATTTCTATATTTAAAAATATATTTTATTAGGGTCTAGTCATATGATTAGAACTCGTCTGGCTTAGATTCCAGACGTTTAGTTTTGAAAATTCTTCTTTAGCAGGTAATGGATAAAGTTAACTTATGTAATGCCAAAAACATTAAAACTTTCCCAAACACAATAAAATGGATATTTTAAAATCCAAATTAAAAATTTAAAAGTCCAATTCGAATGTCCAACTAAAATTTACAAAATTAGGAAATTTGATCGAATATTCATTCTTTTTATCACAATTTTAACCTTTTCTTTTTATCTCACATTTCAAAGAAATTTTGTGTTAAAATATATATATATATATATATATATATATAATGATAATAATAAAATTATAAAAAAATGATTAAAGTGTGGGCTGGGCTTGGGCTTATGGCTAGCCATATGAGGTTCCACTCATAGCCCACCTATAAATCTAGGTGACTCTTTTATTTCTTCCCCACGTTTAGCTCATTTCCCATGCAAACCACCTAGAACTTCTCCAAAAGTAAATCCTCTTCATCCCAAAACCATTTCAGCCAAAAACTCAAAACAAAACTTCTTAGACCTCGTCATTTTGAAGAACAATCAAGGACTCGAAGTGCTATCAACGAAGGTAAAGAGTTAAATACATTGTTTTAGTATTTTAAACTATGTTGTTCATCTTTTCTGCACACTTACATCTTCTTTTGAACTCAAATTCTGGAGTATCTAAGATGGGAGATTATACACCAAAGACATGAAAATGTCTTCAAAAGGGTAATAATCTATGATCTATAGGCTTAGAACTCAAGGAAAGGGGGGTAAAACCACATTGCATGTTGATTTTGACACTAAAAAGGAACTTTTTGGGCTGTCAGATTCTTACTAAAGTTCGTGTCGTCCATATCTCCAAAAATAAAAGGCCAAATGTTATAATTTTTCTTTTAAAAATATATTTCAATGAGCTGAGGTTCTTTTCCAACTGGAATCATGCAAAAATGTGGAGTTTTGACCTCTCAAACACTTAGAACAAGTTAAGTATGCAAATAGTAGGTTCAACAGTAGGTGAACCCTACTTTGAACACTCATAACATTTTGATAACTTTTCTAAAACATTTGATTTTTCTTATGGAGTTTACTTGGATGAGTTATTGTTCTTATTTTTTTGGTTTCACTCAAAAATATTGAGTTTTGAGCACTTAAATTCTTGATACAAGTTTATTGTGCTTAAAGATAATTTTGGGCAGAACCTTGCATCCATGTTCAAAGTAACATAACTCTCTCAAAAATCAATAAAAATGTAAAATTCTTCTTCTGGAAACTTTGTTTATAAGTTAAGTTTACTATCCAAGTGAAATCATCAGAAAACTCTAAGTTTAGACCTTCCATTTCACCATAAGTTTGACAGGGGGTAATCTGTCTAGACTGTTCTGAGGTGTAGAAATGTGTTGGACATTTGAATGACTAAAACACTTTCAAAATTTGTGAAATTTGGACAAAATGTGTTTAACTCAGTGAAATTTATGGTATAAAAATCTTGACACAAAATAAGTCATGGAAGGTACCTTTAGACAAGGATTTGTGTGACCAAAATTTCAGAAACCGAATTAACTTCTGCCCAAATTGTAATTTTTAGATGCAAAGGACTTTAAACTTGAAAAATACAAATATTGGACTATTTTAAGAACAAATTATATCAATATCAACTTTAATCCACAAAAACATGTTGGCATTACATAAAATATAATTTGACTTTATCCTTATCGGGACCCGATAGGTGATCTAATCATTAAATTTCGGACATTATAGGAAAGTTTAGGCTGGACGTCTAGTGCTTCAACACCATTCAGTTCTGGTTAATCGCTAGCAAACAGGTGAGTATTCACGGCCCTACTTTTACTGCTTTCATTTATTTAAACTGGGGGAAAAGCATGAAAAGATGCAAACTATGTTGTTTAGTTTTAAACTGTTGAAGTCATGAAAATTGACTTGTACTACACTATGGTATAAATGATAATTTGATATACTTGAGTGTTGATATAAAAGTTCCCTCCGCCAACGCTACTAGTTAACTCGGGAACGTGTCGAGCCATGGTAATTGTGGATAGCCGCTATTGTGTTGATAGTCCCACCCAAAAACGGGTGCACATTACCTTAAGTCAATAGATCTACACATGTGTGCGAACGAGCCACCGCTGAGGTAGTTCTAAGATGAACCGTGGTACCTAAGTGAGCAAGCGGGCCACTTAAAGGTAGTTTGTATTGATATAATGGGCACATTGGTCAGGTGAGGTTCTGTAGCGGCTCACGTTTTAACATCGTTAAAAATTTTCATTTTACCTTATGCATATTTTCATAAATAGTTTGCAAGATTGAATTTTGTGCATTGTAAAGTATTTTGTGCATAAAAACACCCGTGGACTCACCAACTCTTTGTAGCTGACGTCAATTTATGTTTCATGCTTTTCAGGAAATTAAGTAAGAACTGACGTCATGGATGCACTTTTGCGATAACATTTGTTCACGAGTTTTAGAAACCTCTTTCTGCAAATGATGTTGTCTTCATCGAGAGCAGTTTGGTTATGGATTTGTAAACTTTTGGATTATGAACTTTAATGGTGTTATCTATTAATTAGTGATATGAAACGCTTACCTGCTGCACCTCGTGTTTCCGCTTTAGCATGGTGTGACAGATTTGGTATCAGAGCCCCAGCTTATAGAGAACACTGGTTTTTTTTCTTAAAAACCTCAAACTATAACCAAATATTTTCAAAACAATTTTCAAATGATTTAAAATATACATACTTATGCAAAGCATGTCACTAGTCTAACCGAAAGATGAATGTCGTGTTATTATACATCTATTAGACAAAGCCTGATCACCTATGTCTAATTTATGTATAATAAGAAATTCGAATCGGTTATATTGGAAACATGCTCAACTTAGGAATTTTACTTAAAGCATCGAAAGCATGAATTTGTATGTGTTTGCATAAACCATAAACATCCAGAGCGCTAAGACAACCAGAGGCTGATGGATTAGAAAGCCATTTAGTTTGTTAAGTGTTTATGTTGAACTAGAGGGCGATGAATTAGAGATCCTTTATATCACTAAGTGTGCATGTTGAACCAGAGGTCAATCAATTAGACATCCTTTATATCACTAATTGTGCATGTTGAGCCAGAGGTCGATGAATTAGAAATCCTTTATATCACTATGGATGTTGAACCAGAGGGCGATGAATTAGAGATCCTTTATATCACTAACATTGCATGNGTTGAACCAGAGGGCGATGAATTAGAGATCCTTTATATCACTAACATTGCATGTTGAACCAGAGGTCGATGAATTAGAAATCCTTTATATCACTAAGTGCACATGTTGAGCCAGAGGTCGATGAATTAGAAATCCTTTATATCACTGTGGATGTTGAACCAGAGGCCGATGAATAAGAGATCCTTTATATCATTAAATGTGCATGTTGAACCAGAGGCCGATGAATTAGAGATCCTTTATATCACTAAGTGTGCGTGTTGAACCAAAGGTCGATGAATTAGAAATCCTTTATATCACTAAGTGTGCATGTTGAGCCAGAGGTCGATGAATTAGAAATCCTTTATATCACTATGGATGTTGAACCAGAGACCGATGAAAATAGATATCCTTTATATCCCTAAGTGTGAATGTTGAACTAGAGGCCAATGAATTAGAGATCCTTTATATCACCAAGTGTACATGTTGAACCAGATGTCGATGAATTAGAAATCCTTTATATCACTGTGTATGTTGAACCAGAGGCCTATGAACTAGAAATATATTATTTTGCCAAGTATGGAAGTTGACCCAGAGGCCGATGGACTAAAATCAATTATTGTTCCGAATTTGAGAACTTCAACCACAAACTCTGGTAATGCGACTAGAAGCTCTGGTAATGCAACCAGAGGCTCTGGTCTTCCAGAGGCTCTGGTCTTCCAGAGGCTCTAGCTTGCTTGTCATCTTTAGTCCCTGCTTAGTAACTTTTGTTCTAACCCTAAGTACTTATAGGTGTTGCGTCTAGTAATTAAGTTTGTTAATATCACAGATTACTATGTCATCATCAAATCCTAGTGAATATTCGACAAACGAATCTGGTTATGTTGTTAGTCAATCTAGAAGGAACTCATCAATCAATGAAGAGGTAGACCCATATGAGCATGAGGACACAGCGACTAGCGAGACACCTGATTTATCACCTGCATCAATATTGCCTCCATCGGAGCCAGTGCCCGATATTCTACCTCAAACATTTCTTGGTCCAAGGATTAGAGTCACAGCTAGGAAGAGTATTCCACTCCCAAGATGAGTGACCTTTGAGAACTCCACTAGAATAAGAGGGGAGTCATACCAACCACAACATAGGAGCGGGGCCTCTCAAGTGGTGACCGGGGTACCAACATCATACGGTATGACTCTGGATGAATGAGAGTGGGTGCGGGGTATTGCATTGGAGACACAAACTCACCAGACCCGGTTGGGATATCACCACTATATCTTGAATAACCTGTCAGATGTTATGGAGATGCACAACCAGCATATGATGAGGACTTTGGATGCCGTCCTCGCTGCTAGACGAGAGATTAGGAGATTGTATAAATGCCTGATGGCGATGGCGAGTATTCTGGTGGTGCTGATCTGCATGATGCTTCTTAAAAAGTGATGATTAGAATTAGAATTTTTACTCTTTTGTTGGAACCTAAGATCTTGTTTTGAGGGTTGTAATCGACTGTAAGCCCTTAGCATCTTTTGAAAAATGTTTAATTGCACCGAACCTTGGTTTAATACGAAATTATTTTGTTTGATCATGTGAATGTTGAATGATATCTATGAGATGAATATCCTATGCATTATTTAGCTGACTAGAGATTTGTTGTCAACGATATTGCTATGGAAATAACATGATTTCCCATTTGGGTTAGGCCTTAGAAAATGCCTCCAAGGAGAGAGAATCCCGAGGTTGCACGACTCGTATCTGAACAGCTAATGGCGGCACTCCCAAACATTGTCAGCCAAGTAGCAGCAGGATTGAATGCTAACCAACCAAGCGATTCGAAGCCTAGAACACCTAAAGGATGCACCTACAAATCTTTTAGATCCTGCAACCCAAAGGAATTTCACGGAACCGAGGGAGCAGTAGGATTATTGACGTGGATCGAAAGTATGGAACCAGTCCTTCACATCAGTCGATGCACCGAAGCAAATAAGGTAGAATACACCACATGTTTATTGCAAGGCCGAGCACTAACATGGTGGAACACATTAGTTCAGACTAGGGGTCGGGAAATGGACAACCAACTTTCATGAGAGGAGTTCAAGAAACTACTGAAGGACGAATACTATCCAAGGAGCGAACTCCAAAAATTGGAAATGGAGTTATGGAACCATGAGATTAAAGGGGAGAGCATAGTTGCATATACTGCTCGATTCCATGAGTTAGCAAATTTAGTGCCACATCTTGTGACACCTGAGGAAGTCCGAATCGAGAGATATATTTGGAGATTGTCTCCATAAATTCGAGGAAATATCACCTCGTCAAACCTAAAGACCCTTCAGGAAGCGATAAACATTGCAACCAAACTTACTAATAATGTTGTTCGATCGAGAGAATTCACCAAAGGAAAGAGAAAGATGGAAGAACATGGGAACCAAAAATCTGGGGGAGGATTTGGCAAGAACAGGAAAGTATAAGGAAATCTTGGGGTACAGACACAGGTGGTAAATCAAGGAAGCAAACCTAAGTGCAATAAATGTAAATATCTGCACTGGGGAAATTGCATTATTTGTCAAATATGTCAGAGAGGGGGCCATTCCACAAAGGATTGCCGAAAGCGATTGTGTTTTGAATGTGGAAGTCCGAACCATATGAGAAACGTTTGTCAGAAGAGAAAACAAGGAACAAATGCTAACCAAGCCCGACCAACCAATCAAGGAATCCCAGAAACTCAAGCACGGGGCCGAGCCTTCGAGATCGGAGCAAAGGAAGCTAGGCACGATCCCAACATAGTCACAGGTACGTTTCTCTTGAATAACCATTTTTCATCAGTATTATTTGATTCGCAAGCTGATAGAACTTTTGTATCATTAGATTTTAAGCCAAAAATTGACCTAAAGCCTCAAAAGTTGAAAGAGGCATGCGTAATAGAATTTGCCAATGGTCAGGAAGTTAGGGCCAGAGACGTAATCCTAGGCTGCACAGTAAGTTTAGCCAAAAATGATTTTAGCATAGATCTTATCCCGATCGAGCTTGGAAGTTTTGACATAGTGGTAGGTATGGATTGGCTGTCTAAAAACCAAGCTGAAATAGGTTGTTCAGGGAAAATTATCCGAATTCCGCAAGAAGGAGGTGAAACACTTGTAGTTCAAGGGGAGAAGCCCGACTGGAAGATTAAGATAGTATCATGCATGAAGATGCGAAAATATTTAAAGAATAATTGCGTTGCATTTCTGGCACAAGTTATAGACAATAAGGTTAAAGAAAAAAGCATTGAAGATTTCCCTGTAGTTTGAGAGTTTCCTGAAGTATTTCCTGATGATTTTTACCAGGACTACCCTGTTGGATCTGAATTCGACTTTGGTATTGATCTAATACTCTAAATAAGCTCTAAAACAATTGAAGTGCAGTGGAAACCTTAATAAGAGCAAAACATAGTAAATGATTAGAAATTCTAAACACACCAAGAACACACAGTTTCAACGAAGAAGATGAATGCAGGAAGATTGCTCCAAAGGTTTTTCAATTGATTCAATTGAAAACTTTGAAAATTACAATACTGGAAGCACCACAGATTACAAAGGTCCTATCCGCTATTTATACTAGTTCCTAACGACCTTGGTGACAAGATTTTGACGCGTGTCTTCATCTGAGTCGTCCAAATAAAGTCAATTATTCCCTAGTCACGTGAAAAGCACATGTGGCTAACAACCTTTGAAAACTCATAGAACAGAAACTTCACAGAAGAACAAATCTGCAGACCCTCTGTGAGCCATCTCAGAGGCTCTGCTGTAAATGACTTGCGTGTTCTTTTTGATAGAGGACCATTTTCCAGAACCTCTGTGAGACACATCAGAGGTTCTGCCACTTTTCACCTGTTCGATCAAACGGCTTCTGTTGCTAGTCCTCTGTTGTCTTCTGTGGAGATAACCTTCCGTCAAGACTTACAATATACTTTTTCTATACTTTTACACGATAGGAATAATGGAGCTAACATACCCCCACCAAGAGAAGTCGAATTTGGTATCGACTTAATTCTAGGAGCTGGCCCAGTGGCAAAATCACCCTATCGATTGGCTCCATCAGAAATGCAAGAAATGTTGGAACAACTCCAAGAGTTGTTAGATAAAGGATTCATAAGACCTAGTTTTTCTCCATGGGGAGCACCAGTCCTGTTTGTCAAAAGAAAGATGGGTCAATGCGAATGTGCATTGATTATAGAGAGCTTAATAAGTTGACCATCAAGAATCGATACCCTCTTCCTCGAATCGACGATTTATTCGATCAACTTCAAGGTGCCGTATACTTTTCAAAGATCGATCTTCGATCCGGATATCATCAAGTGAGAATCCGTGAAGATAACATCCCAAAACGACATTTAGGACCCGGTACGGCCATTACGAGTTCTTGGTTATGCCTTTCAGGTTAACCAATGCACCGACAGTCTTTATGGATCTAATGAATAGGGTTTCCAGACCCTACCTGGATAAATTCGTAATTGTCTTTATAGACGACATACTAATTTATTCACAAAGTAAGAAGGACCATGAGCAATACCTAAGATTGATATTGGAGTTACATAGGGATCAGAAATTGTATACAAAGTTTTCCAAATGCGAATTCTGGATTTGTGAGGTACAATTTATTGGTCACTTGGTGAATGAAAAAGGAACTCATGTTGATCCGACAAAGGTTGAGGCGGTTAAGAAATGGGAAGCCCCAAGAACTCCGATGGAAATTCGTCAATTTCTTGGTTTGGCAGGCTACTATCGATGATTCATTGTGAATTTTTCAAAAACTGCGCAACCACTCACTGCCTTAACACAGAAAGACAAGAAGTTTGTTTGGGGAGAAAAATAGGAGGAAGCATTCGAAACTCTTAAGCATAAGCTATGCAATGCACCTATTTTGACCTTACTAGAGGGATTGGAAAACTTTGTAGTTTTTTGTGACACATCGCATCAAGGTTTGGGATGCATACTAATGCAAAAAGACAAAGTCATTGCATATGCCTCAAGACAACTCAAAGTGCATGAAAAGAACTATACTACGCACGACCTAGAATTAGGAGTTGTAGTATTTGCACTTAAAATTTGGAGACATTACCTTTACGGTACCAAATGCACTGTGTTCACTGATCACAAAAGCCTTCAACATATTTTCAACCAGAAAATGTTAAATATGAGACAAAGAAGATGGGTTGAACTACTTAGTTATTACGATTGTGAAATTAAGTACCATCTTGACAAAGCTAATGTAGTAGCAGATGCCTTAAGTAGGAAGGAAACGGTGAAGCCAAGGGTGCGAGCTTTGGGAGAAATAGTAAACACGAGTTTGAAAGCACAAATTCTCGAGGACCAGAAAGAAGCATTAAAGGAAGAGAATTTGAAGAATGAGACCCTACACCACATGGAGACTAAGTTTCAACTGAAATCAGACAGAGTGTGGTGTTTAGGAGATAAGGTTTGGATACCTAAGATTGGCAACCTTAAATCAATAATTTTGGACGAAGCCCATCGATCAAAATACTCAATCCACCCGGGAGCGGATAAGATGTATAAGAATCTTAAGGAATACCATTGGTGGCTTGGAATGAAGAAAGACATTGCCTTGTATGTGAATAAGTGTTTAACTTGTGCAATGATCAAGGCCGAACACCAAAAACCATCCGGTCTACTCCAGCAACCTGAGATTCCCCAGTGGAAGTGGGAACAAATATCAATGGACTTCATAACTAAGTTGCCCAGGACTAGGAAAGGGCATGATGCAATTTGGGTAATTGTAGATCGGCTAACAAAATCTGCTCATTTTCTACCAATTCGGGAAGATTATAAGATGGAGAAGTTAGCTCAAATTTACATAAATGAAATCATCACCCGGCATGGGGTACCTCTTTCCATCATCTCGGATAGAGACAGTCGATTTACATCAAGATTTTGGCAATCACTTCAAGGAAGGTTGGGTACACGGGTAGTGATAGAATCGATTAACTCAGTTTTGGATATTAATCACTTACTCTGGATGATCTATTTGACAGTATTAGTG
>NW_020200754.1:118183-118731 GCF_001531365.2 Cynara cardunculus var. scolymus
AATGAAGAACACAGTTGATGAATGAAGAACACGAGAGAGAAGCTTCAAACGATTGTCAATTGATTGAAAATGTTTACAATATGATATAGAAGCACACTGAATTACAAAGCCCTAAGCTGCTATTTATACTCGTTCCTAACGGCTTTTCTGACAAGACCTACACGTACAAATTAATCTAAGCCGTTCAAATAAAGCAGATTACAAACAGTCACGTGATGAGCACGAGTAGCTAACTAACCTAAGTAAAACAGCAAAGAAGTTCTTCACAGAAGATAAAACTGCAGACCCTCTGTGATCCATCCCAGAGGCTCTGGTGGATGTGACTTGAGAGCACTTGACTCCAGAGGATCATCTTCCAGAACCTCTGTGATAGACAACAGAGGTTCTGTCATATTTGACTTGTTAGCTTTGATTACAGAGGACTAGTTTCCAGAACCTCTGTGGTAGACAACAGAGGTTCTGTCACACTTCACTTGTACGATAGAACACCTTCTGTTGTTGGTCCTCTGTGGTCTTCTGTGGTGGAACCTCTTCTGTCAACACTTGCA
>NW_020200754.1:119141-121043 GCF_001531365.2 Cynara cardunculus var. scolymus
AAATTACAAGAGGAGATAAAAGTTCATCCTCTGAAAAGAATTACATAATGAAATTACAAAACTGAATTACAAAATTGTGAAACATAGGCCTAAAACTCATACAGAAGGTTTATCAAACGACAGATTCTGGAAAATCGTCTACTGCRTATARCATATCAKACTTGATTGTTCTGTAGACGTTGAAGATCCATTCTCTGAATATCCAAGATGCGAGACACTTCGCTCATCCTTAGATGTCCTTTGTCCACTTCTGCCGCTGCCCTTCTGAAAATCCATTCTAGCGTCTCTGTTGAGTACTTGTGTGATTCTGTTGGATCATAAAACCTTAGGATTTCATCCTTATCCAAATACACAAACCCAAAAGTAGGGTTGTGAATAATGGAGTTTGGATGATACCTAAGTATCCAACCAGGCCTGCTGTAAGGAGGGGAGATCTTCAGATATTTTTGGACTAACCTGACAGCTAGCTCGAAGTCCTTCTGGCTGTAATATCTTACTTGTTCACGCATGACATCAAGCAGCCTTCTGAGCGATATTGAGTAGCTTGACCTCCTCTCCATGTAGATGTTGAGAAKTTTGTGCATGTAGATGACATCAAACACACAGAGGTTGTGGAGGTCAGCGTATGTGAATGTATACAGGTTGCCATCTTCCCTTTTTACTACGTACTGAGCATAGAGCACCTTCTTCTTTAGCATCTTCGTTAGAGAGATTGTCTCTAGGGAGGTGATCATGTGCTCTGAAAAGACTTGCTCATGAGGACTTGTGAGCTTAGTGAACTGGAACTTGGCTGCGGCAGAAGGGATCCCTGTGAGCTCTGGATCATAGGGAGGCTCTGTGTCTACTGCAGAGTACCTCCACACTTGAATTTCTTCCAAAGTAGTAACGGGCTCTGTTCTGACTTTTGGCATTGGAATCTTGCTCATAGATTCAAATATTTCAGACACCCTTCCTATCGTGGCGGACTCTGGCACCTTGGTTTCTTCTTCCTCCAGAATTGGCCACTGGGTTGACCCCTCTGCAAGGATGGGTTTGACGGTTCTTTGCAGAGCGTCAAACGTACCCGTGGACGTTTCTTGGACTGGTGGGAGTTGTGATGAAGGGCCTTCTCCTCCTTTGTGAGAGATAGGGCCTCTGCCCTTCTTGGCTTAAGCCTCTGCCAGGGATGCCTTTAAAGCTTCGAGGAGCACTGGGTCGTCTCTGTAATCTTCTTTGTATATTGGCTGTGGAGTCTCTGTACTAGACGACGACCTCTTCTGTGGTAACTCTACAGCTATGCCTTTACCTTTGCCTTTGGGCTCTGGAGCCTTTTCCTTGCTTTTTGAGAACAAGGCAGCTGTAGAGTTCACGATCTTGACGCCTCTGGCAGGAGTCTTCTTTGGCTCTGGTCTCTTCTCAGCCTTCTTCTCCCCCTCATGACGATCATGATCATCACCTTCTTGATCGTCATGGTAGGTTTTGGCTTCTCCAACCTCTGCAAAATTTTGATGGCTGCCTTCTTCATCTTTTTTATTGCCTCATTTGCAAGCTCAGAGGCGTGATTGATGTCCATCTCTGTTGACCACTTCAGTTTGGAGACGCTTCTGTAGATCTCGCTTCTGAGGAGGTCACCCTCTTTCATGAGTTGTAATGTGCAGTCTTTGATCGTTGTATTAGAGGCACGGGCCTCTTTGAGAAGACGGTCTGTATGCTTGCACACGAGATTACCCAGAGCTTCAACCATGGCATCAATCTCTCTGCAGGTAGCAAGGTGATTGATGTTGGCCCTTGGGGACATGGTATCAATACCGTATGTTACCGCAGAGGAAAACATCTGCTTGATTTCGTCTTTGAGAGAGGAGTAATCCGTGTAGCGCGCAGAGATGAAGTCGGCAGAGAATTGGGCAGCCATCTCTGAAAGTT
>NW_020200754.1:124941-125932 GCF_001531365.2 Cynara cardunculus var. scolymus
TATAAAATAAAGTAATATCTGTCGTACCTCTGTGAAACCCATTGGTAGTAAGAAAGTTTGATAGGCGATCATACCATGCTCTRGGAGMCTGCTTGAGACCGTACAGAGCCTTGTCTAAGAAGTAGACATGGTTTGGATGCTTATCACTCTCTAACCCTGGGGGTTGCTTGACAGATACTTCTTCTTTGAGCTTACCATTTAGAAAGGTTGATTTGACATCCATTTGGAATACCTTGAACCCTCTGTGAGCTGCAAAAGCAAGAAAGATACGAATAGCTTCTAGTCTTGCCATAGGAGCAAAGGTTTCTTCATAGTCAATACCTTCTTCCTGGCTGTTAAAACCTAGATCTGACAATAGACCAATTTAATAAGGAAATTCAAGAGAAATTTGTAGAAGAAGAAGTTGAAATAGAAATCGACAGCGCTTTCTTTATTGAATGGAAAAATTACAAACTCTCAAGAACCCTAATCGACTCTCATGAGATGTATCTGAATCTATGTGTTTACAATAAATTTTCTATATGCTCTCGTACATTTTTTCTTTACCTGAAACACTACTTATATAGGCAGTAATTCATGATAATCTGAATAGGATTAGCCTTATCCAAAATAGTATTAGCCTTATCCAGAATAGGATTCTGAAGATAGTCGTCTTGAAGGACCAGAGGATAGACAGACCACAAAGGCTCTGGTCAATACAACCAGAGGCTCTGGTCAATACAACCAAAGGCTCTAGTCCTCTTCACAGTGGCTCTGTTGTCTCTTACAGAGGCTCTGGTTTAGGTGTCTTCACAGAGGCTCTGGTTCTTCTTCCAGAGGCTCTGGTTCTGCTTATAGAGGCTCTGGTCGTCCATACTTGGTCGATTTAGGACAGTGGCTGGTCTTCTTCCAGACATAGACGTTTTGGCACAAAAGCATCTTCAGATGTTCCATCCTTAGCCCCGATTGCTTAATAAAACTTTTTGAGATAATTATTAGGATCAATTTGATG
>NW_020200755.1:0-1370 GCF_001531365.2 Cynara cardunculus var. scolymus
ATGCAAAAACTCCCATTCCTTTTGAAAGAACTCCTTCACAGAGGTAACATTGCACTTCTCGTGCTCCATCTGTCTCAACTCTTCCACCTTTGTTTTCAAATCCTTTTCAAGCTTGGCTAGCTTTAGTTTGGAAGAATTTTCAAGATTTAAAAATTTGGTTTGCTYTTCTTCAAACATTTTGAAAAAATGGTTTCTTTCATCTGTGAGCAACCTGACTTCCTTTTCACAAAATAAAAGCTTTTCTTTTGAACATTGATGCTCCAAATGACATTGGTCGAGATTTTCAAGAATCTCTGTGAAGAAATCAAAAGAATCAGAAGAGGAGGAAGAAGATACCTCTTGGTCATTTCTTGCAGAGGAGTCTATCTCAACATCAGCCATCCGACAGAAGAGTTCATCCTCTATGTCTAAGTCTTCCCATGCGAGAAGACCCTTCTGATCGTCGTCATCAGAGGATTCATCTGTGACTAACTCACTGGATTGAGCTAGAAGTGACTTCTGTTGATAGAACTCAGCCTTCTTTTTGTAGTAGGCTGCATCTTTCGGACCCYTYTGTGATGTCCTTGGTCCTTTGGACCAGCAGTCTGCAGCGTAGTGGCCAGGTTTGCCACACTTGAAGCAGCCATCTTTGGGCTCTTCCTTCCTCTGCTCTTCAGCCCTTTGAAAGGGCTTCTGCTCCTTCTCTTTCTTCTCATATCTCTCTGCTTCTGTGAAGCTTCTGCGATTGAAGCTTCTGTACTCCTTTCTGTCTCCACCCTTTCTGTATTCTCTTGTGATCAGCGCAAGAGTCTTCATTATCTCCTTCATGGAGATCTCCTCTTCTTCAGAACTCTGGTCACTGTCAGCAATCAACACCATTTTCTTCTTTTTCTTCTCCTTCTTCGCCTCCTTCGCTTCCTTCCCCTCCTTTCCTTTGCCGGAGCACCCGTCCTCTGCAACTAGAGCCAGAGGGCCWCCTAGATTTCTCTTCATTTGCATAACTTGGGACTCTTGACTCTTGAGAGATCCAAACAAGTCTACTAACGTCCATGTCTCGAGATCTAGAATGGCCTTCATGGACATTGTAATAGTCGACCATTCATCTCCAAGGCTCTTTAAAAACAATGAGTTGTTCTCCTCTATGGTTGTGGGGATATCATACCTTTTACAGTTGCTAATCAGCGTGTTTAGCCTAGCGTATGTATCCGTAAGAGACTCACCCTCTTTGGCCTTGAAGCTGTAGTATTCATCGATGCAAATCGAACGATTGTTCTTTAGCGTCTTCCTTCCACCTTCAATTAATTTCTCCAGTTCTGCCCATATGTCTATGGACAGTTGACAGTGATCGATGCATTTGAAGATGTCGTTAGGAATAGCCATGATTAACAACC
>NW_020200755.1:1433-2074 GCF_001531365.2 Cynara cardunculus var. scolymus
GCCATTGACTGAAGAAGAATCAAAAGAAAATAGGAGAAAATTGATAAAACAGTGAAAAACARRGTAAACTTGGAGAAGAAGACTGTGTGTTCTAGAGTCGACAAAGGATGAATACCAAGAACAGAAATTATCAAATTAAAATTTGATTCTGGCTCTGATACCAATTGATAGGATCGTATAACTCAGTTCTTGGTACTGAATACTTACTTGATTGATTGGATTGACAGTGAGTAAGCAGCGGAAAGTAATATAATCAAACAAGTAGCAATCGGTATGAACACGATGAAGAACACTTGAATAACACGAAGAGAAAAGCTTCAAATGATTTTCAATAGATTGAAAATATTGACAATTACAATTCTGGAAGCACACAMAATACAAAGGCCTACGCTGCTATTTATACAAGCAAGTAATCGTTTCCTGACACGACCTAAAGCAATTAAATCTAAGACGTTCATCTAAAACATATTACAGACAAGATCACGTGAAAGTCACGAGCAGCTAATAAACCTAAGTAAAAAGAGCTAAAGATAATCTACACAGAAGACATTTCTGCAGATCCTCTGTGAGACATCACAGAGGCTCTGCTAGATGAGACTTTGTAGAGCACAGAGGAAATCTTCCAGAACCTCTGTGAGACA
>NW_020200755.1:2129-19536 GCF_001531365.2 Cynara cardunculus var. scolymus
TTCTGTCGTCTTTGACTTGTAGCATGGTCTTTGCAGAGGACAAGTTTCCAGAACCTCTGTGATGGATGACAGAGGTTCTGTCACTTGAATCTTGTACGATTGAGCTTCTTCTGTTGATTTTCCTCTGTTGTCTTCTGTGACAGATCAGCTTCCGTCAGTACTTGCTGTTTTACTTTTTCTATACTTTTACATTCAAGGAATGAGAGCTAACAATGATCAAAACACAAAACTTTGTGAATAACAAAGATTCACGAAACAATTACGCACATTTTGATCATCTTTTTAACATCAAAACACGAGAATTTGAAATTCTTTTGAATCAAAGTCTTGAAAAAATGAAGAACAAGATAAACAGTAGAAAATTTCTAGAAAAATCTTCAAAAAATTGTGATTTCTTCACGTGATTTCACTGCATTCCAGCTTTGATACCAATTGTGTGTCCCACAATACGATCAATCTTCAATTATCTTCATGAATCTATGGCAAATTCATAATATCATCAAGAACATCTATGAAGGAGTTGAGAGAAAAAGTCAAATAGTCAAAGCTTCTATTAATCTCTCAAAGTTTACGTATGATTACAAAATGAACTCTTCTCCTACACAATTACACTAGAAGACAAAGTATATATAGGGTCAAATATTGAACCCTCTAGTCAAAGTCAACAATACAAGCAAAGTCAAACATGCTAATATTACAATTATAGACTTTCAAGACGAATACAATTTAACACTAAAATTCAATCCTAATAATATGATAAACTGATTTTAGAGAATAACAAGATCAGGTCTTGGACTATATGTTTAACATATTATAATGAAATAAAGGAGGAAGAGAAGATGGTTTTACAAGAAAAGCTGGATGAATTCATGAATAATGATTCGGATTCACAGGAAAGTTTAAGACTGAACAAACAGATTGAGGAATTAACTGAGAAATTACTTGAAGCTGAGAAGAGGGAATTGAGTGATGAAAAGGTTTGTGAATTGGAGACAAGTATGCAAAATTATAAAGACAATTATCTGAATATGTTTTTTGAAAATCATGCAAATGAGGAACTTGTTAAAGATTTACGACGGGAGCATAAAGTAGCTATAGAACAAGTTGAAAACGATTCCAAGTTTTGGATTAGTAAACTTGAGAAAACTTTGGATGCAGAAAGGAAAGAGTTAGATGATGAAATAAGAAGTTCAAACAAGATAAAACAAGATTTAGTTAATGAACTTCGTATAGCTAAGTCGGAACTGAATGCTGAGAGGAACTCTCAAGGAAACAATCATAAAGAAGTTGAGGAACTAACTGAGAAACTTCATAAATTTGAGAGTGAATTGTTGGATGAAAGAAAGTTACTGGACCAAGAGAAGGATAAGGTTTTAGAAGCTGAGAAGAGTTTAGATGCTGAAAGGAAAATTTTGGAGAAAGAGAAGAAAAGGATAATAGAAATTGAGAAAAAATTTGACTATGAACGAAAATCTTTTGAAAACAAGATCAATTCTTTGGAGTTGAATGCCAAAATGCTTTTAAAGCAAGTTTCTTATTTTGAACAACTTATCATCTTGGAACGTGCCAAGTTTGATAAAGAGAAGAAAGAGATTAAAAAAGAATGTCTGAACAAGAATTTGGAATTGTCTGACAGCATTGCTCAAAAGCAGAAAACACTGGATGAAGAGAAAAGATTTTTTTCTCTTGAAAAGAGAAACACTGCTAAGAAGAATGTTGCAATTGCCAAAGAACATACAGAAAAGAAGAAGTTGCTTGACATTGCTTCTGAGAATGAAAAGAGCAATTTAGATGAAGAAAGAAAATTTTTGAAAAAGAAAACAAAATGTTTGAGAAGTTGAAAAAGGAGTTAGAAGGTAAGTTTTTGGTTACTTCAAAGAAATTGTCTGATCTAGAGATAAAACTTGATACTGAATTGAACATGAGAACTGAACTTAAAAAGAAGTACGATTTAGTTGTTGTTGAAAGAGACCAGTTACTTAAGAAAATAAAAGACTTTTCAAGTGCTCAAAGCTCAACTGGTTCTCAATCATAGTGTAAAACCAGCTTTCATGACTGTTCTAGTGTTAAATCTAACAGTTATTCAAGCAGCCCTAAATCAATTGTCTCTAAGAACAATCGCTCATAATCTTGACTGTTGTTAATCGATTTCGATTTTGATTTGTTTTAGTTTTTAGGTTTTAGGATTTGTGTTTTGATTGGATTTCTCACCGGAGAAGGTGAACGGACTTTACTCCGGTCAACCTCAACCGATATGAGTTGTCTGGTTTATTTTTGTCTTAGAATTTTTTTTTTGTTTAGTTTTGACCGGATTTGTAATCCGGGTAAATTTTTTTTACTTAGGTGATTTTTTTTTAGTTTAATTTTTTTTTCTTTCTTTTAATCTTTTTTTAGTTTAGTTTTCAGTATTTTTTTTGTTTAGTTAATTTTTTTTAATTTTGTGATAAATAAAGCATCTGGGCCCCTTTTGATCTCTCAGAAATTTTATATAAAGAAGTATCGTTAATTTCGTCATGCTCATTCCAAGTTCGAACGGGTGGATATATAGGAATCAAAATCTGCCGACATAAATTTCCCCCTACTTCTTTTCTCTTAACGCCTTCTTTTTTCTTCTCATCGGAGTTATGACGTTGGGGCGGGCGGACGCTATGATCAGTGTTAATTTTCTTTTAGTCTTTTAATTTTTTTAAGTTTTTTAGATTTTTTTTATGTTTTTCATTTTTTTAGAATATTTTTTTTGGGGTATCGGGTATTAGCATTGAATATTTTTTTTTCTCTAGATCTAATATTTCAAGATTTTTACAGGTAAAAATGGCTGAACATCATCAGTCTGACAAGGAATCTCACATTCCTTCCGTCAGATCTGACAACCTCAACAACCCCAACCAGGAAACAAATAACCTAATACCAGATGAAACATTATTTCCTCAGTGCTTTTACCTCGAAATAAAACCAAACAACCATCATTTCAACTTTGACATGCCCTCCGAGTACAAAATCATACTAGAAATACTTCGTGGACACCCTATCTCATATGCCCTTTCAGCTAACGTTTCTATCCTGATGATATATCTTCAACAGTTCTGGAACACTCTCACACTTGCAAAAGATGGTGACATTTATTTCTTTGAAGGCAATGTGGACGAATACACAAGTCGTTTAACCTTGAAATGACTTCGAAGAATTTTACGTCTACCAGGACCAACCTCGACAGGATTTGAATAGCTAGTCACCGATGATGAGCTATGCAGAGACATCAAGAGATTAGGATACTCGCAAGAGTTAACTAATCCATCTCAGTTCAAAAGAAGATTTCTTCCGTCCATATGGCATCTACTCTTTTCGATCCTCAACTGGTGCCTGACATCCAAGACTGCCAAAATTGATACCTATAGCAGTTCGTTCCTGAAGTTCTTCCACAGCATTGTCTTCACGCACCGATACGATTACGCGCTGATATGATTACGCGCTTATCATCTGGAATGAACTAGTCGAGTTGGTCAACGCCAAATGATTCCCATCAAAAGCAAGAAAGTTTGTGTCATTTCAGAGATTTCTACAACTAATTATCAAAGCCATGATGAGCGCCAATGATGACATTCTGGCCAGGGCAGACAGTGAAGTTAGGCCATCGTTCGTCATGACACATATTCGTCAACACACGAAAGTTGAAGATTTGGATTCGATAATGTAAATCCCACCAGAGTTATTTGCCTACGCTGATCGGAGTGCTCAATGTGTAATAGATTATAGGAGAGTAATAGATTCTATAGCTATACCAGAACCAGTTGAACTTACCCAGGGATCAATCCATGCCTTAGCTGAGGGAGAGGGTTTAGACATAGCTGAGAGCGTTCAGGAACACGAGTTACCTGAACAGGGTTGTGAGCTGAGAGAAAATGTAAATGAGAGGGGTAATCTGGAGCGGGGAGACTCTAATCAACACAGTACTTCAACTGACAGTACTTCCACAGCTTCTTCAAGCTCGGAAGATACTACTTCTGATAATCAGGCAACTCAAGGTGATGCTGATAATGATGATGATAATGATGATCATAATGATGGTGCTAATAATACTGCTCATCCTGTGCTTTCACAGAATATTCAAGTGGGAGCAGTTATTGAAAACATTGAAGATATATTTCCTGAAATTCTAGGTCCACATAATTGCCCAAGTCTACATTCTTTATCTTTCAATGTTGATGAATTTGATGACAGCTACGATGATCTACATCGTTTACTGGAGGATATTCCAGTTGAAGGAGATGAGGGCGTTCAAGTTGAAAATGCTGAGAGGATGAGTGATAGGGAAGGAGAAAAAGATGGTGAGAGTGTGAGTGGAGCTCAAAATGAAGAAAATGCTCCTATTCCAGCTGATACTGATACTCCTGTTTAATGATCAATCTTCAATAATCTTTCATAACCATGGCAGATCTAGATATGAAATTAAGAACACAATATGAAGATGAGAGAGAAAATCAAAATGGTCAAACTTTCAATACGTGAATATGATTTTACAATATGAGCTCATTACAAAAATTACAAAGGAAAACTTGTTTATATAGGGTCAAACATCTAGACAAAGTCAAAGTCAAACCATCCTAAGAAAAGTCAAACACGATGACTTTTAATACAATTATAGACAAAATTAGCTTTCAAAACGAATACAATTTTACACTGATTTTCAATCCTAACATTTTCCCGTTTGTATTCAGACTTGAAAGAAATTGCACGCTTTGAGTCTCGTTTGAACTTTGAAGCTTTAAGAACTCTATGTCCTCTTCGAAACAATCTTCAACTCGAAATCTTCAAACAATCATTTGTTGAGAAAGATCTTCTAACATTCTCCCCTCGAATGTAGAACCGCGATGATCTTTTCTTTTGACAATATAGATCAGAAACAATAACGATCTTCAGAATCGATCTTCAGCAAAGTGTTTTAAAATTGATCTTCACACTCAACAACTCTCAGACATTGTAGCATCGGAATAATTTTCTGTAATCATCTCCAGTCGCACTCCTTTTGAGTCTTTTGCCGATCTTTGTTGTTACTCCCCCTTGATCTTTATAATAAATTTTCCTTATAATGTTCGGAATTGGACATTTCATTCATTATTACATATTCCCCCTTATGATGAAATGAGAATCATGACATCGTACATAAGAATGAATGAAATTTCCCGCAAAAGTCGTCAATTCATGAAATTGTAAGTAGATCTTTTCAAATCCATTTGTTTAATCTTTCCAGACTAAGGGAATGGGAAGGTAACAACCAATTTCAACGTATGAAATTGTTTTCAATCTTATAAAAAGATTGCCCTGTGAGTATAACATATATACTCAGTACAACGGATGTATTGTATATATGAGACTTTTTGATGCCCATCTCACCAGGTCTTCCATTCAATCATCGATAGCTTAAAATTAGCATATCTATGAATGTTTTGGCAAAATAACATATAAAATGAAAAATCTATGTAGTGTAGAAAGATAAAGCAACTAATGTTTCTGTTTAGGTTCAAAAAGATAAATCATGTGGACTACACAAAATTTTCAGACTCAATTTGTGATCAAAAAGACTTGAAGGGGGGACATATATCCTTCTGATTCAATCTCAACTTTCTCCGAATGAGAAATTGATAGATTGTGAGTTGTGTTCCCCAAGTGTTATTGAAACACTTATCTGTTAAAAGATATGTGAGTAGCTGGTGGGTTGTGACAAGAATTGGCTTGGGATTTGCATTTTCCAATATTAGTCTCGAAAGAATTGAGAACTAATAGATTGTGTGGCATGCCCGGATATTAGAAGTTTGGAACAGGATCTTGTTTATTCTTTTGATCCTGACACAACTCTCATCAATTCTTTTGGCTCACAACAACTACCCCTCTCTTTTTCATTTTAATATTAGCACACAAACCCTTTTGTATATAAAGCTCACTCAGATATGGTTGTCCTTATGGGTAGGTTTGTCGATTTTGACATTCCATTGAGGTATTTCTAATAAGCACTCAGTCCCTCCTAAATTTTAACAATATGCTCAGTTGATCACAAACAGTTGATCAAGAATATTATTGCAAATAAGCACAATGATCAGATAAAAATTATTGATCAAGAAATTTGGCTTTAAGCACAATCAATAAAAGAATGATGCGACAACGATCAGATTATTCGGTATGCGAGAGAAATGAATGAAGATCTATAAGAACAAGTTTACAAATTTTGATTAAAAAAATTAAGTGTATATCAATCAAGGTAAAAAAAATCAGAAAACAACCTTCGATTACAAACGAGTGTATTATCACCAAAAATGATTTATATAAGAGACGTGATAATAATAGTTTGAAAAATAGCTGAAACAGGTATTGGAGTTATGTACGATGAGAAATTACGCAAGTAAAATCTCAGGAAATACCTGTTCAGAAAATGTACTCGTTTCCACAAAAAAAAACTTTCTGAAAACATTTATTGAAATTTCTAGAGACCTAGAAAGTAGATTTAAGTAATGTTTCAGTTCCGCTCAAAAAAGAATTAAAAAAAATGGAAACATTTTTAGCACGGGTCCTAAATTGAGTGTTTAGAAACCACACTCGGTAAATCACGGGTCCTGAACTGTGTTGTTTAGAAGCCTCGTTTGGAACAGATTACAACTCCCCCAGCTTTAGTGCATCAATGATATGATATTCTGATCAGCGCAAACTTGACATACCTGCAAAATCAAATTAGACAGATTTTGGTACCCAAATGAACTTGGGTCCTATTTTGTTAGTGTCGGGCTGGAGTATGTTGTAACTTCCAAACCATCTATTTCTATTAGATGTTTTCTTTTTAGCACTTTGAGCAGGATGATCAGATACAAAATATGATCCATACCAATTATTGTAATCATACATGTTCTTACCTTTCCAATCCTTCTGATATTTGTTGTTTGTACTCCATATGTTGTATGTCTTCTTGTTCACAAAATCTGTTGATTTGCATGTGGAGCACATGATTCTTCTCTTGCTAAGATGAATCAAATCAGTAGTAGATCTTACAAAACAAGGAAGATGATTAATAACAACAGGGGTACGAGATGAAATAGATTCAGATTTATTGACCCAAATGCTTTTAATCTTAAAAGAATACTAATTAGAAGAACGAGAATAGTTCTTAGAAACAGTTGATTTAGGACTGCTTGAATAACTGTTCGATTTGGAACAGTCATAGAAGCTAGTTTTACACTGAGAAGGAGAACCAATTGAGCTTTGAGCACAAGAAAAGTCTTTGACTTTCTGTAAAAGCTGGTTTCTTTCAACAGTAACTAAATCAAACTTATTTTTAAGTTATGTTCTCATCTTCAGCTCAGTTTCAAGGTCTGTCTTCAGATCAAACAATTTGCTTGTAGTATTCAGGAGTTTACCTTCTAACTCCTTCTAAAGCATTTCAAACTTCCTTTTCTGATTTATTAACTCTCTTTTCTCTTCATCTGAGCTGCTCTTTTCATTCTCATAAGCGATGTCAAGCCATTTTTTCTTATTAGCAAGCTCTTTAGCAATAGCTGTATGTTTCTTTATAGTATTCCTCTTATCAAGAGCAAATTGCTTCGTCTCTTCGTCTAAAGCCTTCTACTTTAGAGCAATGCTGTCAAATAATTTATGTATTTGGCTCTGACACTCTTCTGTGATGTCTTTCTTCTCTTTATCATTCTTGGCACGTTCCAAGATGATCAGCTGCTCAAAATCCGAGATTTGATTCAAAAGTAATTTAGCGTTTAGCTCAAGAGAGTTGATCTTATTTTCATAAGATTTTCGTTCATAATCAAATTTTTTTCTCAACTTCAATAATCCTCTTCTTTTCTTTCTCCGTATCTTTCCTTTCAGCATTTAAAACCTTCTCAGCCTCTAAAACCTTTTCCTTTTCTAGTTCCAATAATTTCCTTATCTAAATCAAATCATTCTCATATTTATGAATTTTTTCAGTGAAGTCCTCAGTCTCTGTATTTTTCCTCCCAGAAGAGTTCCTCTCAATTTGCAGTTCAGATTCAGATTTATTAAGTTTATTGACTAAATCTTGTTTTATCTTATTGGAACTGCTTATCTCATCCTCTAATTCTTTTCTTGCTGCATCCAAGATTTTTTCAAGTTCTCTTATCTTCTGTGAGGAACCTTCTTAAAAATTTTCCCTCAAAGTTCTATTCTCTCTTTGCAGATCCTTAATGAATTCCTTATCTGCATAATTTTCATCAAACATATTTATATATTTCTCTTTATAGTCTTTTACACTCTTTTCCAATTCAGCAATCCTCTCTCTCAATTCTCTATCCTCTCTCTCATATGAAACTGCCATTTTAAAAAAGATTGATTTAGGATCAAATGCGATGAAATCAACTAAAAGAAATCAAAGATACAGTTAAGCTCAAAAACACAAACAGAAAAAAATACAAAACTGAAGAGCAATTAGAAAAACGACGAAAAACTGTCAAAAATCAGTAGAAACAGTCAAAACTGTTGAAAACAGTTAAAAACTGTTAAAAACAGTCAAAGACCGATTAAAACAGTTTATGCGATGCAGAATAGTTCAAAAATTTCTCAAATAGTTAAAAAACACAGACCAAAACAGATAAACGATGATCCAAAAAAAAATAAAAACTAAACAAAAATTTAAACCAAACAAAAATAAGCCCTAAAAGAAACAATCCCAAAACAACTGTCCAAGATCAAATCAACAGTAACCTTTACAATTACAAAACAGACAAAATACAATACAATATAGACAAGGATATCACAGTTTTGTGCAAAGATCTTGCAGTCTTGGCAAAAATCTCAAGAAATCTCTACACCAATAGATTCAATATCACAACAGTTTCTGGACAGAATACAACAGTTCAAACAGCACAACCTCAAGAGCAAGTTCAAACAACAGACAAATATTAACACAGAAAATTGAGTGATTTAACACAGTCAGTCTTCATAGTCTTCACAGAAAATTGAGTGAATATTTGATAAAGGTGAATCAATGAGCTCAGGCCACTGTTTTCCCTCTATACCAGCAACTTGAAAAAAAAAGTGAATCTGATTCTAGCCTCAATTTTCCTCTGTTTTCCACTCTGTATGTTGTCAATCTTGTATCTACAGCAACACAAGAAGCCAAAGCATCTATCATCTGCTGTCAAAAAGCCAAAGATCTTAACCTGATACTTTCACAAGTAGTATGACAGAACAATTCATGAACACAATCCTGGATCTTTCTTGAGATACCAAATGCTCCAAATCCACTAGGAGCAGCACCAGCAAATCCACCACTAGCTGGAGCGCCACCAAATCCAACGCTGCCTGTAGCTGCAGCAGCAAATCCACCACCACCAAGAATGTTACAACAGTTAAAGGCAAGAAAAGCAAGGTTAAACGTGGTAGTGGCACTGAAAAACAGCTACTACGTGAGAAAATTAGGTGTATGCTTCTTGGTACTTAGGTAAGCTATTTAGCTGCTGATGGGTTGTTCTCGGATTGGAAAATATGGACTTAGTTTCTTGATGAAAGTACTGAAGGTCTTCGACTTGATGGGCTTTTAGAATCACACCCTATTGAGGTGGACATCAATCATACACGTGAAATAGATGAAATTTTTTAATGCAATCAGCTATAGGAAGGGAGCTTCTGTCATCCGCATGCTGCAGAGCTATCTAGGACCTGAAGTTTTTCAGCAAGCACTTGCTAAATATATAAAAGAAACATGCTTGTTCAAATGCAAAGAGTGAAGACTTGTGGGCTGTCCTGATGTTATGTGGATTCCAGCAACATTCATACGCTTTGTAAGATGAGAGAATGAGTAGCCATCTACAATTATTGTTCCCTTGTCTCAATTTCCCACGTTACAAAACAGTAAATCAACAAGATCTTGTTATTGAATTACAAAAACAGAACAAAACAAAACAACCAGGTAACTACTGCTCGTTTGAGGGCATTGCAAACAAACTCCATTTTGTCGCATATAGGTTCTTGTTAGTTTTCAATCGATTCAACAGCTGTTGTGTTTGTGTATAACCTTGAATAAGGATGACTGGGTAAGATTAATGAACTAGATATACCAAATCCAGGAAAGGCTGTGCGATTTTCAGGAGTCCGGTCACCATATACATAAACGATTTATGGAGAACCTGATGCAGAAACAATCAAGGCTTTAATCGATCACAATGCTAAGCAATTTATTGAAATCCAATCACAGCACCTATCGATTTAAGGAAGTCCGATCAAAACCCTTCACAGCTTCAAACCTTTAAACAGTTGTTGTATGTCACAATTTAGCTCCTACTGTTTTGATGTAAATCGAACACTGAGCGATTTATGAAACTGGACAGATTGTGATAAACAACTAAATTGGATACACAGATTAAACGATTTAGAGTAAGATCAAATAGTGAAATGTGCGATGTAGATATGGACAGTGAGTTGATCGATTTAGGTCAAGATTGGATGAAGCTGCGTGATTTTGATGAGCGATTTGGACAAATCTGGGTAAGGCTTAAACCTTGATCGATTTAGCTTGAATCCACTTATAACAACAAACTTAAATTAGATGAAGAAAGTTCAAGAAGATGAAATCGATTGAGTCTGAGCGATTAACCGGATGAAGGCAGAATACGACTAAGTTGCTGTCAAGACTGCTACCCACTTGTGCGATTTAGTAATCCAATCAAACTCGATCAATCCTTGTAAATTTAACTATGTCCTAAATCGGCTGTACTCTTGAACGATTTACCAATTTATCCGATCAAGGCTCCTGCGATTTACCAACTTATCCGATCAAAGCTTCTGCGATTTACACTCTAAATCGATCAGGCTTTGTACGAGGAAAACCCTATGCTTAAAACAAGAAAAAATCTCTAGCGGTTACACCGCTATTTCATCTCTCTCGCGCGGTTACATCGCCATCTCATATCTCTCGCGGTTACACCGCCATCTCATCTCTCTCGCGGTTACACCGCCATCTCATCTCTCTCGCNTACACCGCCATCTCATCTCTCTCGCGGTTACACCGCCATCTCATCTCTCTCGCAGTTACACCGCCATCTCATCTCTCTCGCGGTTACACCGCCATTTCATCTCTCTCGTGGTTACACTGCCATTACATCTCTCTCGCAGTTACACCGCCATTTCATCCCTCTCGCGGTTACACTGTCATTTCATCCCTCTCGTGGTTACACCGCCATTATATCTCTCTCTCTCGGTTACACCGCCATTACATCTCTCTCTCGCGGTTACACCGCCATTACATCTCTCTCTCGCGGTAACACCGCCATTACATCTCTCTCGCGGTTACACCGCCATTTCATCTCTCTCGCGGTTACACCGCCATTTCATTTCTCTCACGGTTACACAATTAAACCCAAAACCGACATTGAAATTCAAACCTCTTTTAGCCGGATTTGAAGTCCGGTCATCTCTGTCCGAAGATCTAATCCAGACAATCACTTAGAATAAAAAGAGAACAATCCGGACATAACTTTAGCGATTTAGCCAAGTCTGGACAACTCATGGTCGGTTTAAGGAAAATCTGATTGCCTCTTAGGCGGTTCAAGTACAAATCCGGTTGCCTCTTGAGCGGTTCAAGGCAAATTCAGTTGCCTCTTGGGCGGTTTAGGTAGAACCCCGATCAATACTTTTCCGATTTCGGGGATATCCGGTCACCCTTTGTCCGATTTAAAGAGAACTCCGGACACTCTTTGTCCGATTTAAGGACTTAACCAAATGTTTATGAAATGCAGTTCATAAATAGCAGATTCTAACAGTAAAAGAATTATTATGCAATAACAAATACTTTAAAGCAGTATAAACTCACCTTTGATTTTGAATTTGACTTCAAATATCTGTAGCTTCTTTTCACTCTTTTTCTCCCTCCGATTTTCTTCTAAAATCAGCCAAAGAAAAGAAACTTTTCTTTTTCAAAGGCACTTGCTATTTATAGCAAGTGCCATAACCGCCTTTTACTACAAAGTCGGCTATAAAACCCTTCCCCACACACCAATCCTCACACACACACATATATATTTCAAAATCTCTAATTAAAACTTGTAACCCAAATATTACATACAGTGACGGTACTATAAGGATGCTGTGTCGGGTGCTAGAGAACATTAAAGCTGACAACGATAAAGCCGTAGAATCGGAGAGAATGAGTCTGAAGGAAAGGTATCTTCTAATTAATGCTCTGAACCTGCTAGATGACAAGTTGCAATACCGAAGGGCTTTAAGGAGGCTTGAGACACTTCTTGGGCTAAGAAAGTCAAGATTCACAATGTCTCGAACTTGAATCCAAAAGGGGAGATTGTTGGGTTCAAGATTGTGCTAAAATGATTGTATTCAAGTTCTCTCATTTTGTAATAGTTAGCTGTATTTCTTTCTTAGTATAAATAGTGTTTTGTAGCTTAATGTAATTAGTTTTGATGCTAATCATTTTGTAATCTCTCTCAAGAAATACACATACAAAGCTTGGTGAAAATCTCTCTCTCATCTAATTGTGTTCTTGAAGAATTTATCTGATTTGAGTGATATTTTGGGATTCACAGTATGTCGTTGGATCACCCAATTATTCTTCAAAAGTTAAAATGTTTTGGTTAATAAAGCTGAGTCTGTTTCGTCTCATAAATTTGTTGTTACTTACTCTATTCTTCCTTCTAATATGAGATCCACTAATGATCTAATCAATCTTAGCAAGAGAAGAATCATGTACTCAACATGCAGAACCATTGATTTTGTTAATAGGAAAAGGTACAACAGATGGTATGAAGACAACAGCTATCTAAAAGCTCGAATAACTTTAACAGGTATGACAACAACAGGTATGGATCTTGTTGTGTATCTGATCAACCTGTTAAAAGTGCTAAAAAGAAGATGAAGTGCCCAAATCATACAAATCAGAAATAATCTTCAAGATCAAGATCAAGCACAAGAATAGAGAGAGATTTTCACCAAATCTTCAATAGATTTCTTTGAGAGAGAATTACAGCACTAATCATAATTAATCAACAGAAATAATGACCATTAACAGAATAATTACTATTTATACTAAGGAAAATAGTAAAACCTAACTAATACAAACACATTACAAAGGGAGAACTTGAATACAACTTTAAAGCACTTTCTTGAACCCAACAATCTCCCCCTTTGGATACAAGTTTGACACCTTGTAAATCTGGTCTTTCTGAGTCCGAGCAGTTTCTCTAGCCTCCTCAGTGCATTCCTATACTGCAATTTTTCTTCAAGCAAACTCAAAGCATTAATCAGCAAATATCTATCCTTTGGACTCATCCTCTCTGACTCTGCAGCTTTATCATTATTAACTTTCCTCGTTTCAAGTGCCCGTCTCACCATTCGTATAGTACCATCAGAAAATTTATTCAGCTTACTGAATCTCATGAACTTCTTTATCCGACCCTCGGCATCATATATCACCCCGAACTCCGGTTGTTCAAGAATCATGTAAAACGGATAAGCTTCAATATCTTCTATCTCTTGATCAGGTCTCTTCAAGTTAATGATTCTTTGATTGTCTTCAAGACCCATTTGGAAAACAATAACCATAGACACCTTAACATGACTCCGCATAAACCTTTTGATCGCATTAAGAGCCACAAGAACTCCTTCTCTTCTGTTCGTCATATTCCGGATTTCGTGGTACATGTGCTCCAGATCTTCTAAATACAAGTTGGAGAAATCAGCTTCGCTAAACACCCAGACCTTACCATCTTGTCCTGTAACTGTGAATACCGGATACCAGAATCTAAAAAGTCTTTGAGCATCAATTTGTTTAATTGTAACGACTTGATGTTTGGTTCGAACTTGGCTGATCGGGAGACGCTTTGCTTTGAGGAAATGCTTGTACTCCTTACGATAGTCTTTGGTTTTCTTATGAATCCCAAGTATCTTGTCAGCACTTAGAGGTTTGTGGTGCCAGAGGAAGATGACAAAATAAACATCTTCAAGATAAGGCTTTCTGATTCTTGCCCTGTCATAGCCTAGAAAATTCGCATGAATTGCAAATGACACATAATTCTTTGTAAAAATCTCAGTCGGATCAACTGTCGCTCTAGGAGTATCGGACGCACCAACTTCAACTGTAGTGAAGGATTCAGGCAGTGTTTGATGATCACCCTGGAACGGGAAGACAGGATCTTCATCATTAATGTCTGCTTCAAAGTCAAAATAAACTCTAGTTGATTCATCAATGTTATTAATATCTTCTCCAAAATCCTGCTCTCCACCAAGTTCTCTGGCAAAAGCTTTATTAAAACCAACATTTGCCGACAAATCTAGTAGCAGCCTTGTTCCTATTGTGGAGTCCGCCGGTTTTTCAACCATTGGCTCGATCGCTGGATTTGTCTCCAAAACTTCATCATCTTCCACAATTATTGGCTCAGTAGTTCTTTCCCTTGTAGATTTAGGAACAGAATTTTCGACGTTAACAGCTTGAGAAGTTGGCTCTCTTTCAACACTTTGAGCACGAGCAGACGACTCAGCCACCCTTTGTCTTTTTCTCTCCCCCTTATGTTGATCAGGATCGTCCGGATCATCATGCCTTCGTTTCAGTGAGGTGGCTTGAGCTCGGCAAGTCTTTTCCAAGATAAATACCCGTTTGGAGAGGGCATCAATTGAACTTTTAAGGGTTTGAGTGTTTGATGTGATTAACTTACTAACTGTAGAGAAGCTAGAAGAAACCACATCTTCCGCATCAGGGTTTTGAGATGACATCAGTTTCCACATCTTTAGCATACAATAAGGATTTAAGCGTTTCCACCGATTGCTCTTGTACCTTCGGAGGCTCAGGTTCAGGCGGTGGTGACAGCGTAGATGGTTGATCTTCTTCTACTGGCTTTTTCCCCTTCAACAACCTTTTGAGACTTGAAATTTGAGCTTCCATGTTATCTTGAACAGCCTTTAGGGCGCCGTCCAACTATTCCCTTGACACGAAGTCGGGTAAGATCACTCCTGGATCACTTAGATTATTAGTTGAGACAACAGTTGAATAAACTATTGTGCCTACGTTCAGTGTTGGCAAAATGGTAGCACTGGTAGGACTTCCCACCGGTCCTTGTGGTTGGTTAAAAGACACCACTCTGGTCGTTCCAACGAGTTCACTAAGAACCGCAATGGGAGCAACAGATGCTCTAGACTCTTGTGTACCTAAGTGTATAGGCTCTAGACTCGAGGTACACAGAATCGAAGTCATAGGCTGGGGCAGCGGCCTACTTGTTTCAATATCTACATTCTCCAAATGAGAAGTAGATAGAGTATGTGCTATGTCCCCGTGATGAAATGAAACAACTGGTTGTTGAGAACCAGTTGAGTGGTCGGGTTTGGTATGCAAGTGTATAGCTGGGCTAGTTATGTCTTCTTCAATATCAACATTCAACGGATGGATGTCGATAGCAGATGTGGGTGCCCGGCTATGTGTTTTAGCTGGGATAGGAGCTTGATCTTTATTTTGTGCTCCACTCTCACACTCACCATCTTTTTCTACTTCCCTTACACTCAACCTCTCAGCATTTTCAACTTGAGCTCTCTCATCACCTTCTTCTACTGGAATATCTGACATATCTTCCAGCATACGATCATATTCATCAAGTCTTCTTCCAAAATCATTAACATTGAAGGATAATTAATGTAGACTTGGACAAGTCTGTAGAGCTTCAAAATCTGGAAAAATATCCTCGATATTCTCAATCACTGCTCCGATTTGAATATTCTGAGACAACATCAGCTAAGTAGGATTGTCAGCATAGTCATTATCATCATCATCATTATTATCACCCTGAGTTGCCTGATTATCGGATATTGTATCTTCCAAACTTGAAGAAGTCGTGGAAATACTATCTATTGAAATACTATGCTGATCAGAGGCTCCCCGCTCCTCAGCACCCCTCTCAATTACATTTTCTCTCAACACACAACCCTGTTCACGTAACCCTTGTTCCTGAACACTCTCACCTACAGCTATACCCTCTCTCTCAGCTGAGGTATGGGGTGATCCCGGGGTAAGTTCAACCGGTTCTGGTTGAACTATAGGATCTATCATTCTCCTATAGTCTACGACACACTGAGCCCTCTGATCAGCGAAGGCAAATAGCTCAGGTGGGATTTCCATTATGGAGCCCAAATCTTCAACTTCGGTATGTTGCCAAATGCGAGTCATGACGAACGACGGCCCCATTTCACTGTTTGCCCTGGCCGGAATGTCTTCATTTGAGTTCATCATGGCTTTAATAAAAATTTGCAGAAATAATTGAAATGGCACGAACTTTCTGGCTTTATACGGAAACCGTTTAGCGTTGACGAGCTCGACTAGTTCGTTCCATATTATGAGCGCATAATCGTACTTGCACGTAAATACGATCCCATGGAAGAACTTCAGGAATGAACTGCTGCACGTATAGATTCCGGCAGTCTTTGACGTTAGACATTTGTTGAGGATTGAGAACAGGAGATGCCAAATAGATGGTAGGAATCGCCGTTTAAACTGTGATGGATTAGTCAACTCTTGCGAGTATCCTAACCGTCATCTGTCCCAGAAGGCGTAGTATTCTTCGGAGTCATTTTAACGTCAAACGACTGACATACTCGTCTACGCTCCCTTCGAAGTAGTAAGTGTCACCATCTTTGGCCAATATTAAGGTATTCCAAAACTGCTGAAGGTATATCATTGGGACAGGTGTATGGGCAGAAAGAGAATACAAAATTGGATGTCCGCGAAGATTTCTGGAATAATTTGGTATTCGGCGGGCATATCAAAGTTAAAAGAATGGTTATTCGGTTTTATTTCGAGGAATTGGCTTTGTCGTAGTAAAATTTCTTCGGGAATTGGTTGGTTCAATGGCTGGGGAGGGTGATTGATGTTATCAGAGCTGACTGCAGGAATATAGGATTCCTCGCCAGACTGAATGTGTTGATCCGCCATTTATATCTGTAAAATATCTAGAAAGTTAGATCCCGAATTAATAAACAAAGCTAATTTCTCAAAAAAAAATTGTAAAAGAAATTGAAAAAACTTAAAAAAAAATATCAAGTCTAAAAAAATAACACTAAAAAGAATTTATTAAAAAAATTTAACTAAAAAAATTCTAAACAAAATAAACTAAAATTAAAAAAAATTGAAACTACAAAAAAAATTTACTTAAAAGAAAGAAAAAAAATAAAAAATTGAATGCTAAGAAAATCTAAAAAAAATTATTGTAAAAAAAATAAAACTAAAGAAAATAAAAAGTTAGAAAGTTAGATCCGCCATTTATATCTGTAAAATATCTAGAAAGTTAGATCCCGAATTAATAAACAAAGCTAATTTCTCAAAAAAAATTGTAAAAAAAATTGAAAAAACTTAAAAAAAAATATCAAGTCTAAAAAAATAACACTAAAAAGAATTTATTAAAAAAAAATT